>NW_020655223.1:0-14654 GCF_003589595.1 Hyposmocoma kahamanoa
CAAAGAACCTATTGCAATAAAACGGCAATTTCATACTTTAACCCCTAATACTATTTAAATCAAAATTGACTCGAAGTCGCTTTCGTTATCGTGGTTAACTCGCAGTTAACCGTGACGTAAATTTATTGAAAAAAAAAAATACTTTACTTATTATTACGTAGGTATCAACATTGTTCAAATTAAAATTGATTCGCAGTAGATTTTGTTATCGTGGTCAACTCGCAGTTAACCACGACGTAATTTTATTTAAAAAAATATTTACTTATTATATAATATTAGCATGTAGGAACTAATATTGTTCAAATTAAAATCGATTCACAGTCGATTTCGTTATCGTGGTTAACTCGCAGTTGTCCTCCACCGTAATTTTATTTCAAAAAAATTCTTTACTTATTACGATGTAGGAACTAATATTGTTCAAATTAAAATCGACTCGCAGTCGATTTCGTTATCGTAGCTAACTCATAGTTAACCCCGACGTAATTTTATTTAAAAAATATACGTTACTTATTAGCACGTAGGTACTAATACTGTTCAAATTAAAATCAACTCGCAGTCGATTTCATTATAGTGTTTAACTCGCGTTTAATTCCGAGGCAGTTTTATTATAAATCATGTAAAATGCACATATTAATATATCTGTTCGGATTTTCATCCGTGTCCATGTTTGATTTGGTTATCGGGGATAACTCGCAGTTAACCCGATGTTTCATTAAATTTAGGTTAGATTCACATTTGTGATGTATGAAAGCGAACTTTATTATAATTGCGGAAGTAGCAAGTAGTGCTATATAATAAAAATGACTATTTTAATTTTTTTGTTTTCATTATTTATGAGCGTAAGAAAAAATGTTACCTTGATCAATGTCCGACTCGTCCGATGATATTATGATTCTATAACGCCGACGACGTTTGGCATCTGTGTTTTCCAATTATTTCAGTATACTTTTATAATATTCGATTTTTTCTAAGTTTGTTCTCTTTGACATTTTAACGGAGCTGTGGAGATGTGCTTGTTGCCACACACGAAAAAGGAATGAGGTTAGAAAATGGTGGTTGATGCCTGGTGTCAAGAACAAAACATTTTTTTTTCTCTAAAAACCGTGCGGTGTTGCCTAGCAAGTTAAGGAAACTACTTGGTTAAATATATCGAGAATGAAGCAACGAAATATAATTATTATTATGTTCTTCTTTATTTTTCTCAGCCAGTTGCCTGGTTTAAAATGCAGTATGGTGTGTATCTATGTAGAGGGTGTGTAACAGGAGCCTACATCGTCTTCTTCCATCTGCATGAACTTTCTGACAATGTGGCATGTATTTAAAATTACAGCTTTTGTTATTATTATAATTATAATCATAATTATATATAATTATATCCCGTTCCCTGTATCATAAAAAAATCTGGTATATGGATGCAAAATAATACACGTTAAATACACAGTGCCTATTAACATGTATATAAATTACTCCATCACTGTTTCTTAGCTGACTGACGTTATTTACCTAGCGGGCGACGGACCGGTTTAGAGGTGACTGATCGTCCCAAATTCTTGTGCGGCAGTAAATTAAATAAATATCTAATAGTAACTTAATTTGTGCGTTCAAACAAAATTAATTTTGTTTCTTGAGGTAATTTACTTATGTATTTAGAATCTGAATCGCTTTCTAGTTATTCTTTCAGTGTTATTATAGTTATTACTCACACAAAAGCAGTACACAGCATTACAGTAAAATTCACTACAGTAAACAAGTAAAAAGTAAAATTTCTACATAATAAAACGTCGTATTAACGACGTACAATATAAATAGTTACAACCTTGACTATTTCTGTCGTCAAGCAGTAATGTAAGTATTACTGCGTTCCGGTTTTGAAGGGTAACGGTGGAATTACAGTCAAATGGTACTTGTCAACATAGGTCTCAGGGTGACGGACGCAGTAGCAATGTCTCTCAAATCTTTACGATTTACAGCTTTGAGTGACACTGCATCTGTTATGGATAGGCTTGTAGGTTACGAAAAAAAAATCGAACAAGTGAGACAGTTTAAAAAATTATTAACTTTATATAATATTATAAATTTAGAATAATTCAAAGATCATTTTGTAATTGCCTTGCTTTTATATCAAATTTTTTTAAATAGTTTTATTTCGTAGCTATAGAAGTTTTTGTGAAAGAGTTCGTCGAGGGAAGTACTGCCATGATACCTATTTCTGTTGTGAGAGAAACTACAGGCACATGCGACAAGTCAATTTATGTTTCAAGGTAACGGGTGCTGTGGCACTGCAGCTGTTTTAGATAGGCTTGTCGCTTACCATTACGTATGCTAGCGAAAGCAAAAGTATTATACTACAGATCATCTGCCGGCGACACACTGTTTCTTGATGACGGTTAACGACAGTGTAGCGTTCTTTCAAATCAATTTTTCAAACTGCTTTTGTGGCCGTTCGGTTACCATTCTGGTTCGATTTAGGAGCCAGGAGAAATATTTGAATGGCATACAGTCATTTCACTCGTGAGTTTGGGTGTCATTTGTGGTTATCCATGTGTGGGTTTGCGACACAGGGTCCTTGTACGGAGCTATGAGTTTGTGCGTTTTTATTATTATTATTAATTGTTATACAACTATGGTTTGTCACCTGCGATCTGGCGTTACAATGTATCCCGAAGTCACATCTTTAGTATATCACACAAATATATCCTTGTTAACTTTCCATTTTTCAAGTCGGTTATATCTTGGCTTTACATCTTTCGCATTACAATTTCTATACACTCGATAAAAGAGAATAAATTTTCGAATGCATGCTCTATTCATAAAGTGTTTACCTCTGACATGTACCTGGCGTACATCCAGAACAGCGTTATTGTTATGATATCGTAGCATAATGCTACGACGTAGAGGAGCTACGAGAAACGTGAAATGTGATATTGTGCTTGTATTTTATTTGAAGGTTAGAAATGCTATTTAGGCGCTTTTGCAATACATATGTAAATACTAATGCTGATCATAGATGACTAAGATGAGGACCTATGAAGGGCCCGAATTGTTGGTTTGTTATAAAAACAAATAAACGCGATTTAGATCCGAAAAAATACTCCATTACCTAAACGATAGGTTTTGTTGGTAGATGTTAGCAGATTTGATCATCATCTATATACGTCCCAATGTTGGACCCAGATCTCCTTTACAAATTACATAGAATAATGACTTTATGGCAATTGTATAAGTATACTATACGTTAACTGTGAGATTCCCAAGACTCCGAGGAAATTTTCCGGAACATCCGCGACATATTTTTAGGATTGTAACTAGTTTGTACGTTACTCAATTTGCGTAAAGTTCTTTATTCGGTATGGGGTATAGACGACGATTTCGAGATGTTTACTTAGCTCTTCAAAAAAGGAGCGATCATATTGTAGCGGTATTGAAGCCACATCAGGTTGATAAAGATTTTCTTGGTGTTCGATATTTGTATTAATGATATATAGATTCAATTCGAATAATCCCCCTAAACAATACATTCTAAAGCAATGTTAGTAAACATCGAGTTCTTAGGTTTTCGCGATTGTTACACATAGAAAATGAAACTATTCTTCCGGATTGAAATCGCGTATATTTGTTTTTTCAAACAAACCTTTACAGCCCTTTACAGGTCCCATGGTCACGGTTGACTGAGGTGGTACAGTCTTCAACCAGTTATGTCTAATATTGATGCAAACCACCCTATATTTCACTATAGTTACAATAGTCATTAACAGACATAAGACTGCAGTACAGTAATTAATATGTTTTAGTATATATTTATATTATAGTTTATTATTTGTAAAATTAAAATAAGGTATTTAATTATTAAGTATTGTAACTATAGTCAAAAAATAGGGTGGATTGCATCAATATTAGATATAACTGGTTGAAGACTCTACCACCTCAGTCAACCGTGACCATGGGACCTGTAAAGGGCGCGAAACGTCGGTTTGTTTGAAAAAACAAATATACGCAATTTAAATCCGGAAAAATAGTTTCGTTTCGTAAATGTTAGTAAAATTATCTAAATTCCAAAATATAGATTTAAAGTTCTTTACCTTTCACGTACAGATATATCAGATTATGCATTATAATTTTCTATAGTATAGCCAGGCAAAAAAATAAGAGTAACAAAGTATACACTGGATAATTTCACGATGACCTATGGACCGTCATTCGTTATAACTGAAGACGTTTGTCGTTATTCCAACTTTAGGACAGCGATTTCTGTAAAAAAAAGCTGCGTTTCGTAATTTATTACCCCATACATAATTAAAACTAAAGGTAATGCCTATTAAACCGTAAATGTCAAGGAAGGCCATAAAAAGCTTAACTTCTCAAGTCACTTAAAAAGTTGTTCTGGTGAAATTTGGACTTACAAGTTCTTACACAAAGGCGCGGTTCACGATTAAGTACCATAGTATTCGCAGTCATATGATATATTGTTATTTTCTATGTACCAGAAATCCGATCTTGAATAGAAAATTTAGTCACCAATAGTAGTCACCATTTGCGAGAAAATCTTAATATCGTGGTACGGTATTAGCGTAAAACGGGTCAATGCCATCTAGCGCCTCTTCAAGGAACTACAAAACCTGGTCATGGCAGTATATGTGTAAATCAGTTTCAGTTGTTGATATTAAATATTTAATACAAACTCAAATATAAAAGCGTTGAACACCACCGTAAAGCCTGTTTATCGGTATTCTACAGAATAATATATCACGGAGAGCCTTTCTCTTTCCATCGTCGGGGGACTAGACGTAAGCTGGGGTGCCACCCCTATGTTGTGGATATTCCAAAGATTTGCACGAAGCGATACGCTTTCACATTTACATGGCGAATGGCTATGGGGTGGCATTCAGTGCCTGCAGACGTATTCTCTGAACGCTATAACTTGGGCCTTTTCAAGGCGAGAGTCAAAAGACATTGTTTCGGTGTGCATGCTCCATCGTCGATATCATCGTTACTTTCCATCAGGAGAGATGGAGATCAATAGAACATATTTTATCATCAAAAAGATCTTTATTTCATTGGTAGGGAAATTACACTTTAAATGGTTACATTGATTAAACTCCACTACCAAGCAGATTCGTAGGAAATGGTTGCTCTTTGTAAAAAAAAATTTACACCTTTTTCATTGACAATACTTTTTTGTATAATATTTTTAGAGAGGTACGTGTATTTGTCTCGATTCTTTTTTGTTGGAAAGAGGGTATGTCAGAAATGATCCCATTTAAATTTGAAGAAGTCTCCAGTGAAAAAGGGAATAACTCAAAATTGACACGTTTCAGGAGAGGCAAAAAACCATACTTTTATTTATTATTGGTTTTTCGAATTTTTTATTAGTACTTTTTGTGATTTCTAGCTTTAGGTATACATCCAACCTCTCGTTTAATGGGTATTGGTTAAAGATTCAGTGATATTTTCTATATATTTTTTAAGTTTTTTTAAGGTGGCGTCCTTGTTTATGAATGCTTGACATTAATAACACGACGTATGCTAACAAACTCTAAGACATAATTCGACTTATTGCCTTAACTGCGACTGTTCTATGGTTATAACAATACCTATGATACTAACCACATTAATAAAATCGTTAAAGGAATAAAACCACAAGTTTTCTGTTGCGAACTATTAACCAATATCAACACGGTATAGTCGCGTCACGGGTATGACTAACCGTGTCCAGTGGAACAAACGTAATGCTCAGTTATACCTTTATGTATACTGTGGAATAAAGAAATAGTCGCTTTTAGTCCTACTTTTTTCCCAGTCATTATGGAACCATACGAAAAGTGTCTTTATGTAAAAATATATCTTAATTATTCGTTAAATTTGTATGTATTTTTTAAGTTGAGAGCACTTATACCTTTAGACTCTTAAAATATAACCGATAACCATTGACTTACAATTATATGGACGTCGGGTCCGCGCAAAAAAGTGTCCGCACTTGTAAGGCGCTAAAATCGTATACAGAGCGCGACACTCCGCTTTAGTCTTCATTTGTTCTACTGACAGCGCGATACTGCGATGACATTACAATTTAAATTTCGATTAGGTTGACTTGGGACATTTTTTTCGTGGTTTTTGTATTAGACCCGTCGTCCATTTATTTGTAAGTCAATGCCGATAACTGAAATTATGCCTTTAAACAACAGTGAGTTATGCCCTTAGTGCAATAAGAAAGGCGTTAGAACACTGCTACAAAGATGTTCTATTGATATGTTATGTAATCGGATACACTGAAGTCAATGGTGCAATAAAAACAAATGAGCATAACTCGTCTTATTCCGTTTTTCATTCGAGGCACTGATAATGGTAGCAAACTACAGAATGAATGTCTTTCAAACTACAGAATGAGGTCGGTTCTTTTGGTAATCTGTACTGAGATTATTATTTTTAATTTTTAAATGGCGTTGATGGTTCTCCTAAAACACGGCACGGCCGACTCGGGTCAGGAATCGAAAACCTAGTGCCGGATCGAGCGGTATCGGTTTCGGAATTTATTATTAGTTCAGATTTTCATTTCAAATTCTCGTCCATCCCAAGGCCTAAAAGATCAATTTTGAATTATAAATGAACGCCTCATTGCCAGAGGCGGCGCAGTCGGCCGGGGTCAAGGCCTCGGGTTAAAGAAATGGCTAACGAGACGTGTTTTATCGATCATCATCATCAACACATTTTCATATGAGTCACGGCTTTCTTACTTTAAAATGTCCTTACTACAAAAGCGCCAAAAAGCACTTGATCTGATGTTCTTATACAAAGTTATTCATGGTGTTATTGACGCACCTGACGTCCTTGAATGTCTGTGCCTGTCGTTCTCTAGTCCCGGTAGCCACCTAGATATTCGTGAAACTTTTTAACCGACTTCAAAAAAGGAGGAGGTTCTCAATTCGACTGTATGTTCTTTTTTTTTGTATGTATGTTACGCGATAACTCCGGTATTTGTGAACCGATTTTCATGATTCTTTTTTTGTTAAAAAAAATATACTATCTTCCTATTCTAATCTTGCATTTATAGTCTATTTCACAATTTGTTTATATTTTAACAAAATATATATCTTTGTAAATTTTCTACTATTGTAAAATCTATAATTAATTGTAGCATGTTGGTTACATATATATTATTACTATTTATATTATTTGTTAACAATGTTCTTACTTATTGTTTTGTTTTATTTTACTTATTTTATTTTAGATTCTTGTTTTGATGCATCTAATTTAAATGTGTGTGTGGACAGTGGACAGTGTTGACTGAGGTTGGTTTTACAAGTCGGAAATGAAAATAACCGACCTCAAAAGTACGTGGAATTACGTCTATTTGCTAAGTTTTATTGTAATAGCCCCTAGTTCGCCACTATACAGGACTTGACACTGGAGATAATAAAAATCGGTTCTCACTACTCAAAGTATATTGAGAGAAAAACGCCTCGAATTCGAGAAATAGCAAAATCAACCATTAAAATAATTGCTCCTAAATTAAAGAAAGGCGCTATTTATAAAAATGAATCTTCATGCGTGAGCAGCCACCCTTAAAGGTGGATGATTTTCTTCAAAATGAAATGGGACCACTATGGAAGTACCCCCTTTCCAACAAACAAAGAATCATGAAAATCGGTTCACAAATACCGGAGTTATCGCGTAACATACATACAAAAAAAAAGAAAAAAAAAGAACGTACAGTCCAATTGAGAACCTCCTCCTTTTTTGAAGTCGTAACCGACTTCACAATAATTAATAAGATAAAACTAACTGACAGATAATTTTGCGCCAATGGCAAAAACGGTGACAGACAAAAAGCGTCTGGCATATGATTATTATTATTAATTGATATAGTTTCTAACAGAAATGGGCAGTGAGTTAAAACTCAGTCAACTCTCCCGGGTTTTTACCCAAAGAGCCGGATTTTAACCCACTTCTGCCCAAAATCATGGGCGTAAACGGCTAATACCGAATTTGGTATAAATCCATACTTACTATAATCGTCGATGTAAGTCTTTTTTTTATGAAAACGAGGCAACTCCACACAATTTTAACCTTGCAATCCTGTGGATTCTCACTACTAAGGATGTATATTACAATTCGATTTTTATGAAGATCGATTCAAGTGCATACGATCTATTGATTTTTTGTATCGATTTAATGGAAAGGCAAATTGTATAGTCTAGATCAGAAAGCAATAAAGATTTTGTAATAATATCATTCAATTTGAAGAAAACTTGTTTTACAACAAACATTTAGTGGTAAATCGTTTTTGCCCTCGATTTTGGGCATTAATAGGTTTTAACCCGATTTTAATCCGGCATAAACTAAATTCCGGACTAAAACTCAGGCGCTTACCCCTCTCCGCTTGCTACTGTTGGCTCAAATGTATTTCTATACATTGTGTATACTGCATACGTCATAATTACAAAAACAGCTCTAATACGATTCTTTGAATGTAGATGTGACCGGTAAATGAAATCCAACTCCATTTTTACGTCGTTTTTATTGAGATTAACTTCATTAGTATTCTCTAAGTTCACTATTGGATCAAGACTGAGTTTCCCGCCTTAACTACGGTTCTTTTACAACTCTAGTGGAGGTGATAGTGTGAAGTTGGGTGTGAATTTCATAGGGCGGTCAAAAGTGGTACTAAAGTAGTTAGTACAACAACTGAACCAATAGACTTGAAGTTTGGTGCGAATACCATAGAGTAATTAGTAAGTAAAGTATGCAATTAAATTCTTTATTTCCTCCACAAATTTAGAACAGTTTAAATGCATAAAAGTAGTGTATACATGAAAATTTGTAGAAGCTGGAGCCTAAACCGAACACCCCGTATTTTACGTCACTTGGCCTCCACCTCCAGAAGATCTGACCAATATTTATAAGTATATGGAAAATGAAAATCAAATTAATCTTTATGTCATAGGTAAGCATTATTACACTTGAAATCGTCACATTGGTTAAACTCACAGACTACATGTTAAACTCTACCGCTCATTCGTAAGGCAGATACGCCTGAAAAGAATGAACAAGAAACTCTAGGGATTGCTCTTTGTAAATGACATTTGTACGCATTCAACATTTACAATATATTTTTATTTTGCTTTCAAACATCAGAGATCGAGACTACCTCCATGAGCTAAACGGGTTACTACCACGGATTTTTGTCATCCAAGTACGCAGTTGTATAATAACCTTTAGTATAAAGTTTTTGTTTAACTATAGTTTAAACCCCGTGAATGGCAAATTTTGTATATCAACCGGAATCTTGTTATAGAAGCGTATACATTGCCCCTTAAATGATTTTTTGACTTTGTGAAGACGACTATCACGAAAAGCTAGTTTATTTTTATTCCTCGTATTAATGTTATGTCTGTCACTATTTTTCATAAAGAGATTACTATTCCTCTTAACATAAATTACATTTTCATAGATGTACTGTGACGCTAGTGTAAGAATATTAATTTCCTTAAACTTATCTCTCAAAGATACTCTGGGGTCCAGATTGTAAATTGATTATAACCGCACGTTTTTGCAGGACAGAGATTCTATTGATATCGGTGGCATTACCCCAAAGCAAAATGCCGTATGTCATTAGACTGTGAAAGTAGCTGAAGTAAACCAATCTAACGGTTTCGACGTCTGAAAGTTTCCGTATTTTTTTAACCGCGTACACTGCAGAGCTGAGCCGTTTTAATAACTTACTTATATGTGGACCCCATTGCATTTAGCATCTAACGTTATACCTAGAAATACAACTGTATCCATAAGATTCAATTTTTCGTTTCTAACTACACTGTGTGTAACCGTCTCTATAACATTGGGTAATGTAAATTTCACACAATTTGTTTTTTTCTCATGGAAACAAATTATATAATAGAAAAAAAGTTGTGTGGAAGGGCGTGTAATGTGTGAGTGCGTGAGATGTGTATGAAGGTGCGTGTAATGTGTGTGTGAGTAGGTGAAATGTGTGTGTGTCCACGTGTGAGTGTGCGATAAGCGTAAGTTTAGACGATGAACTTTACGAGTTCACGCAAGTGAGCGTATTTGGATGGAAAAGAAAACGTATAAGAGTTCGAAAATTGGATTTCTAAAGTAATACGTAAGTAACTGCGAATTAGATATTTAACGGACCATTAACAAAATACTAGTGACAATAAAATGAGAGGGAGCCATAGTGGGACTAAAATAGTCAATAAAAGACCTCAAAGTCAAAGATTCCATATCCATAGGCAAAATAAATTTACACTTGAAAACGTCACATTTAAGCTACTGCTCGTTCACTACGCTGGCCTCCCTGAGAAGAACGAGCAGGAAACTCTAGGGATGACTCCTTTCAAATTAACTGAAATGCTATGGAATACACTTTGAATTAAATTTGTGTGTAATCTAAAGGGCACGTCGTCCCTCCATAGACCTTTATCTAACACGTAGTCTTCAATTTTGTAATATAATTTTTCAATTAAAATATTTTTAATGTAGTTTTTAAACATAGGAAATGATAATCTTGATATATGCCCCGGAATCTTATTGTAGAAACGTACACAGTTCCCTATAAAACAGTCGTTTACCTTGGTTAAGTTTTGAACTTGGCTCTAAGGTAAATATTATGGATTAATTATCTTCCTTCTTATTTAAATTAAGTGTATATTTATCGGGGCATATAACTAAATGGTTAAAGCGTAACAATATTTGGGATTCGCGCGTCATTGCAGTGCATCTGGCATGTTCGCAGACGCGCGGACTGATGACATTCATGCCATGATGGGAAAGAAGACAGCATAGAACACGTAGCAGTTCCAACAGCATTTTGTTGGCGTGTTGATACAGTAACCCGCTCAAAATTTTACATTAAATTACAATGAAGATCAAGCCGGGGTTGCAATTTCTATTTTGTTTTATTTTAATTTTAATATTTAATTTGTTTGTTTTATTTTATTTCATTATATTACATTTATAAATATTGAACTGTAAACTAACATACGAGTAGTATCTAATATGGTTCCTGTAAAGTAACAAGCGGACCTAAACCTTATTATTATTAATATTGCAAGAATTATAAAGCTCCTACCGCATCTGATACACATTTTCGCTTTCCATTATCCTTCACAACAGTGTTTTCATTTAAAGTATTTTCGATCCGCTTGAGACATATACGCTGAGATCGATCTTTTCTCGTATTTCCCACACCGTTCGCTCTAAAAAATTGTGACCATACCATCATACATATGACTAAACCGTGGAAGCATTCCCTTTTTTTCTTAGTCTATGTTATTGAATCACAGAATACT
Source organism: Hyposmocoma kahamanoa (assembly GCF_003589595.1). Lineage (NCBI taxonomy): Eukaryota > Metazoa > Arthropoda > Insecta > Lepidoptera > Cosmopterigidae > Hyposmocoma > Hyposmocoma kahamanoa. Next base: position 11,307 of record NW_020655223.1, read on the forward strand.
TCCTCAGAAAATGTTGGGTGATGTCGTAAATCATCCTTAGTTGACTTAGTACTCTAAATTAAAAAAAAAGTGGCTAATTCTGTGGAATAAAAATAAAGTCTTAAAATGAAATAAGATTTAAAACAATTGCCTCAATATCTATTATTTACAGGTATCAGATATTTAACAACGATAAATCGGTTTAAGATCCATTGTATCCTTTTTTAAAACTTAATCTAGAATAGAGATAGCGAGTGACTAAGACGGCATTCCGCAGTTTCTGCGGAAAATTCCCTGCAGCAACAAGTTCTATGACGGTGGAGAAAACTTTTGGGAATAGATCAGTGGAACCATAATGCAAGAGAAAGCGTTTTTGTATATATTTATTTATCATAGCTATTCACAATATTGTCGGGTGTCCCTTATTTCTAGGTGACTACGTTCAATTTTTTGAAATTCGATTAATTAACCGATTTCACAAAAAGGAGGAGGTTCTCAACTCGATTGTACTTTTATTTTTGTATGTATGCTACGCGATAACTCCGATTTTGATGATTCCCTTTTATTGGAAAGAGAATACCTCAATATTGGTCCCATTTAATTTTGAAGAAAATATTCCATCTCTAAGGGTGGCAACTAGGGGATGAATCCGGTTTCGCGCGCTTTTCGGTAACAAATGTCAATAAAACTTGACAAATAGATGTAATTAACTAAATACTAATAGAAGTTATTAACTGTTTCCGTGGTTGAAAGGGTTACCATGTCAGACTGCCACGCAGAGGTTCCAGGCTCTATTCCCGGGCCGGGAGAAATATTTGTATGGCCTACATATATTTCTCTAGTGAGTTTGGGTGCAATTTGTGGTTGTCTATGTATGTGTCCATGGCTCCCGCGAGACAGGGTTTTCCTAGTGCGGGGCTTTGTTTCGGATTAGATCGGCTTTTTTTTAAGGTAAAAAGTCATTATTTAGTCAGTTCTAGTCGCAAAAAGGTCCAATGGTCGTGACTGACTCAGCTGTGATCATGGGACCTATAAAGGGCCCGAAACATTGGTTTATATGAAAAAACTAATACACGTGATTTATATTTATGAAATTATAGTATAATTTTCTATGTGTAACAGTCAAGGAAATGTCAGAACTCGACGTAAAGATATAGTAACAATTAAATTACCATCTTTTAATACCGACTTAGTTACAGCCGTACTCCAACTTAATTGCAAAAAATCGAAATAAAGCGAAATGCATAACTGGATGATGAAACATCATAGATTTCTCATAATTGGCGCTACGGCTAAAAGGCTCGTCTGGTGTTCGGCGAGCCTGACATTCGGAGTCGAAGGACCGATGTGTCTCTTCTGGGAGAGGGGCAGCGAGGGCGCGGCCAGTCACTGGTGGGGGCGCGGACGAGTGCAACAGCATACCCATACCTACAACGGAGAGGAGAAACACTCCGGGTTTAGTGCGATCGGGCTGCTCCCTTCCAGGGTTCAGTCCAGTCCCATATAACCCCGGGTCTGCCCCCGCGGGGCAGGGGTACCTGTAAGCAGATTCCCGGGATTGACAAAAAAAGGCCCCCAGTAGGAAACTTAAGCAAACAAACGAATGAAAAATGACATTTTACTGTCAAACTAGTCCTAAAATATAATGACCGACCAGACTTTTCAATAATCTCAGTACAGAGTACTAAAAAAACCGACCTCAAAAGTACGTGGAATTACGTCTATTTGCTAAGTTTTATTGAAATATCGCCTAGTTCGCCACTATACAGGACTTGACACTGGAGATAATAAAAATCGGTTGTCACTACTCAAAGTATATTGAGAGAAAAACGCCTCGAGTTGGAGAAATAGCAAAATCAACCATTAAAGTAATTGCTCCTAAATTAAAGTTAGGCGCTATTTATAGAAATGAATCTTCATGCGTGAACAGCAAGCCTTCTAGATGGATGACTTTCTTCAAAATGAAATGGGTCCACTATGGAAGTACCCCCTTTCCAACAAAAAAAGAATCATGAAAGTCGGTTCACAAATACCGGAGTTATCGCGTAACATACATACAAAAAAAAACATACATAAATAACACTGCATTGTTGTAGGGATTTTGCTAGTGTTTCGCAAAATCTAAAATAGACATTGTAGGTACACCTTTCAAAAACTCAATTTAGAGCAGCAGTTATATTAACATTATAATTTTGAGTTTAGTACACGTCTTTCATTTTGAAGATATTATAATTAAGTGGTAACATGATGATTATTATAGTAATTCGTGGATGATATTGTAGGTAGTACATCGTTAGACCTTTACTAGCTTTGTACTGCTGTTTTTTGTCTCTAATAAATGCAAATAAAAAAAGAGCTGCCTGTGGAAGAGTACGTCGTACGTACGTAGGGAAGCACTGCCACCTTACTTATTTCTGCCGCCAAGCAGTAATATTGGGTTGGGTAGTTGGGTACAAATTCATACCGCAATTTAATTCGTCGACGTCAACGTCGGCGACATCGGTGTGTGTGGGATAATGAAATATTTATGTGCAGAAAACAGCTGGGTAGTATTTACCCACCACCACCTTTATTTAATTGTAATTTTTTGAATGTTTATCCCACAGCGTTGGTCTATTATAAACACAACAAATTAATTTTTCAATATCCATAGTCGTTTTGGTAGATAACAACACGGACAGAAACAATAAAATGATAAAATTAAACTATAAATACGCCCAATTTGCACTGCAGACTGCCAAGAAATCCCAACAAGTTCGGACTCGACGGTTGATCGGCCGTTATCGGGCGTCATCGGACGATGACGGTCGTCTTTGTGCATGCGCTCTCTTTCTTTTACAAGTGTTTGATTCGATCGTTCGAGTTCGGCCGTCGTCGCCCGAGTAAACTTCGGCCGATGACGGATTAGGTGTACGCGAGCCTTAAGGGTGCTGGTGAAATTACAGGCATATAGGACTTATTAACTGGGAAATGTCTCCGGGTGACGGGCACAGTCGCAATGCCCCTAAGATCTTTGCGATTTAAAGCTTTGAATGGCACTGCAACTGTTATGGATAGGCGTGTCGCTGTTGCCTATCCATAACAGTTGCATATCCATAACAGTTGCGTATCCATAACAGTTGCCTATCCATAACAGTTGCCTATCCAATAACAGTTGCCTATCCATAACAGTTGCCTATCCATAACAGTTGCCTATCCATAACAGTTGCCTATCCATAACAACTGTTATGTTAGGCAACTGCCTATCCATAACAGTTGCCTATCCATAACAGTTGCCTATCCATAACAGTCGGTGTTAACCAGGCGCACGACATGTTCGTCCCGTCACTTAGTGTAATAAATAAAAGTTAAGTACGTCGCAAACTCAAC
>NW_020655224.1:0-8712 GCF_003589595.1 Hyposmocoma kahamanoa
AGAACCTATTGCAATAAAACGGCAATTTCATACTTTAACCCCTAATATATATATATATAATAACTTTATTTTTTTGTATGTGATGTTGTCTAATTTTTTTTTTATTTATTAGAACAAACACAAAGAAAAACTCCTTCGTTACGGATTGACTCGTACCAGAGACTTTTTCGCCAAACCGGGGCTATCGCTCACACAACGGGACCTACGGAACGAGAGCAGAGCTTACGAATTTCTCTATGTGCTTGTTGTAGATCTTTGTTTTTAGTTTTATCAAAAATGTCGCTGGTTCGAGTTCACACGAATCGAAGGATTTCTTCTTTGTCTTTGTTTGATCTTTGTATCAATAATAACAATAAAATTTAAAGAATTTATTGAACTGTTTGGTTAAATATGGTTAGCAGGTGAATATGTGGTTGATAAGTAGTAAGTTGGTTGTGGTAGTAAATAAATCCTTGATTAAAATTAATAGTAAATTAGTAGTAATTCTGTAGGAAAATTATTAATATGCAATAGCAACAATATGAGATAAAAAACGTACTACTACGTAACGTATAACTATTAATTAATTAAAATGATAGAAAGATCGAACACTCAGAAAAAATTCCTTGTGTCAGACGTGTAATGCCAGACGTTATACCATCTAAGCTTAGTTGGTATAGCGTCTGACACGGTATGCTAGAAGACGTCGGTTCAAATCCGGCCGGATCGAAGGATTTTTTTCTGGGTGTTGAATCTTTGTATTAATAATTATAACAAACTAGTGGAGTAATTTCACAAAAATAATTGAATATGAATTCGATAAAAATTTAAAATGCTAAAGTTAAGAGAAATTATATAATATTTGCGAAATTGAGACGGATGATTTTTATTTTGGAGTATATCACCAAAAATTATTTTATATTCCGGTAACTCGGACCAATTTTATTGGCAATACAAACAATGTATTAAAGAATTCCGCAATATTTATCATGTGCCTCGCCTTATAAGAATCTTTTTAAACTCAACGATATTTAAATCTGCCTTCCTCACACGTACCACAAAACATACTTACGTAACTACACATCCCTTTGTATTGAATCGGCTGCCACCCACTCCCATTCATTCTTTGCAGCTTTTGTAGAAACGCTGAGGCTTTTTGTAACAATGCCTCTGTCGTGAATAGTAACTGTCGAAATATTGAGCATAATGTCATCTTGTACTTCTTTGTTTAATAAAAAAAGTGAGAGTAATGGTATGTCGACAAAAAAGACCAATGAAGCCATTAGAGTTCTAAAGTGTGAAACAGTTTCTTCTTCTCACTTTCAGATTAAAGTAAATTGTATAGAAATAGCTATTGGAAATGGATTTTATAAGTACACGTTCTTGTGATTTTGCTGTTCTTTTAACTATTTATTGGTTGACTCATTGACTTACAAATAAATGGACGACGGGTCTAATACAAATACCGCGAAAAAAATGTCCCAAGTCAACCTATTTAAGCGTAGTGACATGTAAAGGAATATGAAAAAGCTAAAACGTTGAATTTAAATTGTAATGTCATCGCAGTACTGTCTAATTTTGCTTGCTTCGCTGTCAGTCGAACAAACGAAGACTAAAGCGTGAATGACGTTCTGTTTACGATTTTAACGCCCTAAAGGTTCGGACACTTTTTAGCGCGGACCCGACGTCCATATAATTGTAAGTCAATGGGTTGATTACAAAATTTTAATTTAAACATTCCTATTAGCGAGTGCCGATTTCAAATGCATTTGTGTAAAGCGCGAAAAATTTAAAGGAAGAAAAAGAAAACATTTGAACAATGTTCGGCTCAGCTTAATTACTTTGTCATTTCCATCGATAATATACATAAAAGTGAAGTATTAAAGTAAACAATGGTTAGGCACTGGTGGGGGTAGGGGGGCTGGGCGATCGGTATTTGGTGCTCGCATTGTCGTTGAATAACTTTTGTTCCTATTGTGTTGCTGAAAGTAGAGCCACAAAGACTCTACGGCGAGGAACATAAACCGAAATTCATCAGAGAGTCGATTGTTCGTCTCGTAATGGTGTTTGGGGCCAAATTTTGTGTGTCTTGTATATAAACTTGAATACGGGGTGCAAATATTGCGACTGTAAAACAAGTACACCAAAAAATATTGTTGTAAAGTACTCACCTTGAAGTTTAAATTTGTGCAATGAATTTCAATAGATTTTATTTTAAGAAATATGTTTTTTAAATAATTAAGTGACCTACGCAAAATGTTTTGTATTATTAATAACAAACAACAATAAAAACAGCACACACACTTATAGCCCCACACTAGGGAAATCCTGTGTCGCGGGTGCCATGGACACACACACATAGATAAACAACCAGAAATTACATCCAACTCACGAGATAAATGAATGTGGCCTACAAATATTTCTTTCGACTCGGGAATCGGACGAGGAACCTCTGCGTAGCCGTCTAGCGTAGTAACCGTTCGGCTACAGTTAGTAATAATAATAATGCACACACTTGGTGTATTTGATTAAAATGTGACTGAATTTTTTAAAATGTCCGGTACTGACTCATGTATTTTTTCTAGGAAGTCCAATGAAACCTTCACAATTATCTCCAAGTATGTATAATATACTATTCTCTGAAACAAACCGCACGGTATTGCATCTATGACTTCAATGAAATAAGTGATAAGCATGCGTAACCTATTTTCTATTCTCCTTCGAACGGTGTCCTCAATCTGTAGGTTTTGTCCGCAAAGCCGCAAAGGCATACCGATACAAAGCCCTGCTCATAGCTGTTTATGTTTTCTTTTTTTATGTGAACAATATAGGACCTACACCACCACGTTACACAGTATTTTTACTAGTCGAAAAAGTGATGATTCTATATATTTCTATACAAGTAGCTACGATCTAATTATAGCATAAAGACTTTCTGAATTTATGAAATTGTTTTCATTAACTATTACCAGTATAAAATTTATTGTCTGTGGAAATTTATACTTAGTACTTGCAAAATTGTTACTCTAATTGGTTCCTAATTTACGAATACTTTTTACGTTTTATCGACAGGGAACCGGGAATTTAAGAGAATGAGCTTTGCTATTTCAACCCCATGATAACTAAAAACAATTCCACTTATTGTCTCAAAACTTTAACCCTCGCTTAATTTACGGACACCCCAGTCACACAAAAAACCTAATCACTGTCTGTCCGCATACAACAATTGTAATAAAGTGTCCCTTTATTCGAGCCTGTATTAACTTAATGCGATTCAATAGTAGTCTATACAATGAAATACAATACAACGCGATCGTAAGGGTGTATGACCATTTGCTTTGATTCCTTTTTGTTGGGTTTTTTATCAGTGAATGTCATCAAATTACCTACCCATCCACACGCTTGTTCCAGAGTAGCTTCAACTTAATTTCTGTGATAGGTGTTTTATCAAAAGCCTATCGTAGTCCATTGCTGGACATAGGCTTCTCCTAATGCCATTTAGCCATATCGCCCGGTCCTCAGCTCGTTGCATCCATCTGCTGCCAACAGCCCTTCGCAAATCGTCACTCCATCTGGCCATAAGGCGTCCTACACTACGCTTTCCGAGCCATGGTCTCCACTCAAGAACTCGCTACCCCCATCGGTTATCGGTTCTTCGACAGATATGACCAACCCACTGCTACTTCAGCTTGCTTATTATACCAGCTATGTCGACGACCTTAGTTCTCTGACGTATAACCTAGTTCCGTACCTTGTCCTTCACAGAAATAAAATAGCTGTTTGATATTGTTTAATACTTTATAACCTATAAGGCTTTGCTCTCAAGGTTACCAGTGTTATCTAAAGTCTTTAAGATGCAGGCGCCTAAGTAATGCCAAAGAAAAAGCAGCCCAATGTTGGCCCGGTGGACGTCATTGCACGTTACAATATGAATATGTCAATGTTTCTGATTTTTTTTTTTTTCATTTTGGTTTTTTATTGAATACTAACACTTTTGTATGGACTACCTTCAGAAGTCTGAAATAAAGTTTTTTTATTTTTTATTTAATGCATTAATTATAGGAATTAATGCATTACTACAACTTTTCCCCTTACTTTATTTTAAATTAATACAAGTTTTCTCTTCTTAAGTTAGGACCTGTGTCTTTAGATAAAAAGTCGGTCGTTATCGATTTCTTAAATGAGAGACGGGCGTTTGATACAATAGTTTGATAAGGACCCGATCGTAGATTAGGCATGGCACTCTAGCACCCTTATGAATTGATCAGTGTCGTATAATTTTCTGTAAAAGTTTGTCGGACACAATACTAAAAAAATATTGTATTAACATGTAATAATTAGGGATGGGCAGTAACAAAAATGGCCGACCATTGCAAAAAAAAAGATTGTGTTTATTTTCTACTTTTCATTAGCCGCTCACGCGATACATGCAGCGGTAGACGCATACCACGCCTAGAGGTGCAGGTGATGATTTTATACCGATTTATCGGATATCGAAGTTATAACAGGTAAAAGAACTAATATTAATTGCTATTTCGGTACAACTCTAGCAAACCATAAAGTTTTTAATGCCTGGGTCTGTCATTTAAAAAAAATAAACAACTTCAAAAATACGTCACGGCAATCGTGTGTTATTGTTTGGGCTGGTGATTTCGGTGTTTATTTATTGAAAACATACCGAAAGTAGCGTATTTTAAGTTTACCCTGAATATAAATGTTTATAAACTATACTTTAAGGAGTAATTTCATGGTAAACGTTAGAATCAATCAAACGGAATATTATCATATTTACCCGAGTACACCAAAAATTTCATTAGTGCTTTTTAAGTGCAGGATTTGCGGTGTATTACTGCATTTTATTTGAGATGTTTTTGTTGCAGTACGGAGGGTATTTATTTAGCAATGCAGAATAATCATTTTTATTTATAAAAACTTGTATTTAAACGGAATGCTTTTCCAATTTGCGAAACCAAATAGCCGCCATTTTGCGGTAGGAGGAGCGCATCGCGTGAGCGGATAGGTAACCAATTGTTTTGTTTTATTTCATTATATAAAAATTGAAATCGTGCAGTGTGATGCCGCCGTTGATGTCTTTCTGTAGAGAAGACCGCATGTCAACGTGAAGCTTGATGTCTTTCGCAAGGTAATGAGTAAAAATAAGTTATTCAGGTAAAGCAGGAATATCTTTTTTAACATAATTATCCCATATACATACATCTATATGTTGGGCCATTTCACGGACCTTGTGCGAGAGGATTTCCCACATTTTTGTAGAAATGCCTCATTGTGAAAGGATTTACTTATATGTACACCACACATTATTTAAGAGTTAAAGCAGGTGACAAGTTAACAAAATGATTGAAGTGATTTAGTGATATGCAGGGCTACATTAAGCTCAGGGTAAAGGGGCAATGTGTTCTCCCAAGTAGATATTTGCGATTGAAAAAGAAACTAAGTGAGTTATCAACGAGCTACTCAGGGTGCGTTCCTACGGCTCGTGATGTCAAATGCGCTGATTTGTACGGGTGAGCTCGTGAAACGGACGAGCCCAGGCGGCTTCGGGCCGACGCGTCTGGCAGCACGTATTGGAGTAAGTATGTATCAAGAGGTAGGCCGTAGTTTTGAACTTGCTGACCAGCAACCGATCTGACCTATTCCGAACAGGCCGCCACGGGCGGGCACGCGAGCGCGCCGCGCTCGGGCGGCCGTCTTCCCACAGCGCGTTTGCGCGCCGCGGGGAACCGCCTTTATGTAACTTCTATATTTTATCTTATTAGATTTTTGTAGTTTCGGCTATGGTTAAGGAGATGTTAATGCTTTCATTTTTTCCTTGACAATCGTGTTCTTAGTATTTACCGTGTAATTCTCGTTGTACTTAAGTAAAGATGTCTTCCATGCCATTTCCCTTTTGGTAAACCGACACCCAATTGCATTTATGGCGAAATGAAAAGAAACGCAAATGGAACAAACAGGACAGTCCACAAATGGTGGTTGGTTTAAGTGTGTTCAAACAAGAAAAAAGGGAATGTAGTGGTGCCTTTGTGACTAGGAATCGCAAGTCGGCCGGCATACGGTGCCGGTGCTAGGATTCGAGAAACTCGGAAATATAATTATGATATTTCTGGAAGGGCATGTGAATAGTATAGTCAACGTCATTCTTCATTGTTGGCAACAGTAAGTATATTAACAGTTCGTGTTAAGTACAGTGCAAACTCGACGACTCGACATATTTGTGTACTAAATAAAACAATTGAGGAATGGGATAATGGCAACTATGTAATTTACATAGTAGTCTCCTTTTCAGCGATTTGATATTGGCTCCCAGCTCCCAAATCCTACATTTTTCATTCACAAATTCAAATATGTGTATAGTCTAGTTTTGCAGTGACATCATAAGGTCGACTGATAAATTATAAGAAAGTGAACCAAAAGAAAGCTGGTAAACAGTAGTAAAGTAGTCTAATATGGCAGAAGATTTACAAACAAAATACTACAGTAGGTGGCATTACAGAAAATATAATGTGGTTCGTGGGTACATCTAGTTGTGCATTATCTGTAAAGAATTGTTGGAATGTAAATAGATGGGGCGCAGAACGTGCGGGGGATAAGATCTATTGTCTAAAGTCGACTGCAAGTTGCAGGCGAAGATGACAGTCTGAATCTTTTGGCCTATTCATATTGTGCGGTATGATTTTGATTACGTTTCGAAAACAAGTTATGCATGAATAGACTGGACTACAAAATCAGAAGTCGTAGTCATAGCCAAGAAACGCAAACAGTGAAGTACCTAAATATAATGTCGCAATTGGTCTGAAACAAACGCGAACCGAAGATGCCGCACGTCATATGTTTCGTTTTAATGTATATAAGAGTTCTTTCAGGTAACGCAACAAAACGTTATCCATTTGTTTCTCGTAACTCGCTGTTATGAATACCTAAGATTACGTTTGACGTGCTAATTATTATTATGACCGCATTGTGTTACGACATCATATTTGTCGACAACGGTATCCTTTATGTAGCAAACCATCGCGTTGCTGATGAATTTCGGTCTATGTCTGCGTCATGTCTTTGTATTCCTCGCTCCCTCTAGTGGACAACAATGGAACAAAAGTTGTTCAATATAGGCGCAAGCACCTAATACCCCGGCCCTCCCCTTTGTTTTGGGATAATGTTAGACTTTTATGGATATTTTCAATGGATCGCTATAATCTGGGGAATGAAGTTACGAACTTTATCCTAATATCGATTATGGACAGTTCGCAAATGCCTGTGAGTATAAATTTCGATCAAAGGATATAATGTATGTAAGTATCTTTTAAGTCAACGATACGTCGATTCGGAAAGATGTGATAAGACATTTTAAAGTAGATGAAAAATGTGTTCACAACTCTTCAGATATAATCTTCTTCTCCTTCTAATATAAAATTCTAATTCCTGATATACTTACATAATCAACTAATACAAACTAATATTCTGAAAGAATATTACTTTTTCCATAATGTATGTACATTTGTTAGTCAAATTTTATAGACAATCTTGTATGATACCTCACGCAGACTAAACTTGCAGGCGCCCAAAGTAGTAGATTATAGAGTTGCAGCGGCGAGTACAATGGAATAGATAGCTCATAATGCAGTTAGCCGATGTTGAAACCAACCGCCACACTTCCCCGATCGGATTTTCCATGATAATCACGACAAAAGAACTTTGCAGCGGACTAGCGTGCATTCTATCCTCCGCATCGTAGTCTCTGTGGACGGCATACAACTGAAGCTCTATTCACACGGACGTGGATAAGTTATCGACTCCATATTGTGTTTATTCGATTAGTATACAACGTAGTATATCTACTATACGCGTATTGTTCATCTTGCTAAGCACCGAACGTCAATAAACGTTCGCTTTTATGAAAGTTAGATATCGATATCCACTGTTTAATAAATTGATGAGCGTCTAACTTGTACTACTTAGGTAGAGATATGTATATATTATATTAATAAAATATTATATATATCTGGCCGTATTGACACGTTTAGGCTTTTGAGCATTGGAAGTCCTAGGGTAGAGCGGAATTTTTACAAAGGAAATTGCCTATTATGTACAGAATTTCGGCCTTTCAAAATTCGCATACGATAACTAGGCGGTAAACTTTTCTGAAAAGGAAAATTCGTATCAGCGCAGTACAAAGAGGGCGGGTGAAGTTGTGGCCTTCAAGCATAAAGGGCCCGCACATTACTGTAGTTAAAGTGACCGGTGAATACGTCCGCTCGAGCGGCAGGATTGCAGCCCTATTGTTGGACCGTCGTCGTACAATACTGCCACGATGATAGGGTTGGCGCTGCTTTCTAGAAAACTGTGGTATCAGTAAGTAAGATCGACAGTGAGATTAAAGTAGTATCGATGTACAAAATTATTTATTTCTCCTCACAAAGCTAAAGGACGCATATTAACAAAAAGGTTAGACTTAGATTAGTTAGTTACATTTGTGGGAGACTGGCGCCTAAACTAGGTCTAGCCTATATGATAGGTCTCCAGGCACCCACCCCGTGTGTAGTACAACATATCATCAAGTGCATTAAAATTTTAATGAAAAAAAAAACATGGAAAGACGTGGTGGGGGTGGGGGTGGGGGGGTGATTGTTTGTCGGTGTGGATGGGTGCGGGTGCGGGTGCGGGTTCGGGAGCGGGTGCGGGTGCGGGTGCGGGTGCGGGTGCGGGTGCGGGTGCGGG
>NW_020655224.1:8722-11564 GCF_003589595.1 Hyposmocoma kahamanoa
GTGCGGGTGCGGGTGCGGGTGCGGGTGCGGGTGCGGGTGCGGGTGCGTGTGCGTGTGTCTCTCTCTCTGTATGTATGTGAGTGTGTGTGTGTGCACAACAAAACACACGCGCGAGTGCACACACAGGCACTCGCGCGTGTGTTCTGTGTTGATTTTATTAGGTAAGTAAAACTTAGAAATTGGTATAATTGTACAAATTGATCTTAAGCGATGATAGTAAGGAGAGCGGTTTCGGTATCCTCATAATTCTGCTTTTGAAGATAATTAGTAACTTTCTTTTTGCACTTATATTTGCTGATATTATATACTGGTATTTTCTTAATTTTACGGTATAAAAAGGGTCCAAGAAAGTCGAAAAATCTTTGGGCATAATAGTTGAGACAGTTTTAGATGGAAAGATGTTTGTATGTCTGGATTCTAAAAGAGATGATTTATAAGGTAAAATAGTGTGTTGTTTTATAATGATACTTGAAAATAAATAATTGTCCCACAGTCAGAACTTTACACATCAAGTCCGTTTGTAATGTCTATAAAAATTTATAATAAGTTACCGAACTCCATAAAAGAAATACCTCACGACAGCAATTTTAAATCCCATCTGAAAAAAATATTAGTAAGTAAAAGTTACTACCATATAAACGAATATTTCAATGATAAAGGAATATGTTCCTGATAAGTTACATTAATGTACCAATATACTTACCTGTACTTAATAGAAATACAGACATAAATAATAGGCGTTAAAATATTGAGATGTTTGTTATTATTAATTATTTTTATTTATTTTTTTTTTCTTTGTTAATGTAATTCATAGACATTTATTGTACTGACAAAATAATAATATTAATAGATTTTATTTGTAATTTAAGAATTGTATGCTTATATAAGTTGTAATTATTGCATGTTTTTTTGAAGATTTTATTTGATGTTGAAATGTTTATTGATTTAATTTAATTCAAGTAAGTGAAATGTTGCCCTCTCTACAGTACATTGCTGTGCCCAACAGGGTCCCAAAGCTCTAATTTAAGCGTGTGCACCTGCTACTAATGTAAACTTTTGGGAATGCAATAAAGAATTGAGTATTGAGTATTGAGTACACTGTTGATACAAATCACGGATAGGAAATCTAAAAGGTAGAGAGTTACAAACTTTAAGGATAGTTCTTTGAGTCCGTTCTAGTTTTAGCATGCTGTATTTACAAGCTCCTCCCCAGGTCGTGATACAGTATGTAATAATAGATTGGCATAGAGAAATATAGTGGGTTTTAAAAGAATGTAATCAGTGATATTTCGGAGTGCTTTAAAAATATATATTAATTTTCGGACACAACCAACCAACAAAATAATACGAGGTTGGAAGCTAAGTTTGGAGTCAATCATTACACCTAACTATTTATTCTGGTTAGCTTTCTGGAGTATTGGGCAGTTACGGAGTGAGTCACAATCTGGGGATAATTTTGTATTTTTTGTATTAAAAGTTGCGTACCTTGACTTGTCGGCTTTTAGTGTGAATACGTAATTTTGTAGCCATTGGCAAATAATATTAAAGCCTTGTTGGGTGGAAGTATAAGTATCCTTCCAAGACTTCCCCTGAAACAAAAGTGCGGTGTCATCGGCGTATGCAAGAATCCTACCACTATGAAGCTCAAGCTTGCACAGACCATTCAAATAGATTAAGAATAGGGTAGGCCCAATTATGCTACCTTGAGAAACTTAAACAGTTATCAATTTTTATTTTAGTTATACTTTTTCAAGGTAATCCTGAAAAAGTATTAGTGGAATGTCTCTAATCCCAAGCTTTTCCATTTTATTAAAAAGTAGGGGTATTGACACAGTATCAAAAGCCCTTGATAGATCTAGGAAGATAGCTAGTACTTTATATTTACCATCTAAGTTAAATATTAGACAACATCACATACGTTGCTGTGATCCCAAAGTAAGTAGCTAAAGCACTTGTGTTATGGAAATCGGAAACAACGATGGTACCACAAACACCCAGACCCGAGACAATATAGAAAAGTTAGTTTTCTACACTGACCCGGCCGGGGATCGAACCCGGGACCTCTGAGATGGCGACAACATGAAAACCGGTGTGCAAGCCACATGATCACGGAGGCCGTCATGTTGCCGACAACATAGTTGGTAAAATCATTCACTGCATCTGAGGTTGATTTGTTGCATCGACAACCATATAGAGAAGAGGAAAGTAAACAATTTTGTTCTAGATAACTTACTAGCCTTTTATTCATTATGCCCTCCAGGATCTAGAATAGTGCGGGAAGTACGGATACGGGACGATAATTGTTTATACTGCTTTTATCCCCGGGTTTGTGTATGGGGTGTATCAAGGACTTCTTAAGTGCAGAGGGAAAGATACCTACAGCTATGCATAAGTTGAAGATAAAAGTAAGTGGTACGTTGGTGTACGTTACGTGATAATGTGAATATGCGTTGTGCTGTAACAATTTTTAAACAATCTGTAATGGAAGTTGTATTCTAGATTTTCAATCACTCTTTACTAAGTACTACAAGCGCTTGTAACTAAAAGATGATTATGTTACCTCATGGCACCCAAGGAAATGCAGTATCGAGTTACGGGCGGAAGCTCTCAAACACAAGTGGACAGCAAACAATTTGCGCACCACGCATTTAAGAGGACAAATCGAGATGTATCATATTTATAAATTTGCAAAAACACATATGTGTGAATCCGACATAGAAAAAAAAATTAAGCCTCTATGGTAAATATATATCATTGTGTAAATATCCCTTAGACTATGGAAACTAAAGGACATGTTACGTTGACATATATAAATCAGACGTTATATGTATATGATGCATTT
>NW_020655225.1:0-12342 GCF_003589595.1 Hyposmocoma kahamanoa
TATCCATTGACTTACAAATAAATGGACGACGGGTCTAATACAAAAACCACGAAAAAAATGTCCCAAGTCAACCTATTTACACGTAGTGACATGTAAAGGAATATGAAAAAGCTAAAACGTTAAATTTAAATTGTAATGTCATCGCAGTACTGTCTAATTTTGCTTGCTTCGCTGTCAGAAGAAACAAATGAAGACTAAAGCGTGAATGACGCTCTGTATACGATTTTAACGCCCTATAAGTTCGGACACTTTTTAGCGCGGACCCGACGTCCATATAATTTTAAGTCAATGATCTTATCTCATATATTTTCTACGACATGACCATAATAATACAGAACTCATTCATTTGGTTTTTGTTTACTCAAATAAAAAGACACCGAAGATATTGGATACATCCCCTTTTACGAACCAGATCGATAAATGGATAATTTCAACATCATTACAAATATTTAAGAAAATATGAAGATAAATTTGGTCAATTTTCAATAGCAAATATAAATTTATCGACGTCGAGACCTATTGTAGAAAACTGAACATGTCCTTATGCTTAAAAATCTGCCATAACCGCGGCAAAACCGCGCGGAGAAGCGTTGTCAGTGTGTCCGACGGCGCGTGTTTTCCATACAAACTGAGGTACTTCAGTACAACGTCAAAAAACGCAGCTCCGCAGGTGCAGTGTGATAATCGCCTTATACATAAAAATGGACCGCTGCGCTGCGGTCTCTTTTTGACCTTTCTCTGTTGATCGAACACCATTAAAAGTTAATGGCGTCGATTCAGGTAAACGCAATGTAACATTAGTTTTATGAGTTTTGCAATCAGTTCGTTATCAAATGACCGGCCTTGTATGCTCGTGTCGAGTAGTGTACAGGCGAGGCCGTAAAACAAGGACTTTAGAAATAATAACAAAATATCAAACGCCCGTATTATTATTTTTTTAATATAAAGTAGGAGGTCGTTTTCGCAGACGAGCCACTTGATGGGAGGTGATCATCGTCGCCCATGGACATTTGCAACATCAGATGAGCTGCCCATGCGTTGCCAGCCTTTGAAAGCCTTATTGACACGCTTTTCGAAGAACCTCATGTCATAGTGCAAAGGAAACTCTTTAGGCGACAGTTCATTTCACATCTTGCAGGTTCGAGGAAAGAACGAATGTAATGCCCGCGTGGTCTTTGTTTTATAACATCAAGTGACGGGACGTCCATAACAGTAGCAGTACCACTGCGTCTGTCACCCTGAGAAATAGTTGACAAGTCCCATGTCCCATGACGAACTCTTTCACAAGGACCTCCACTGCTACTACTTGGTCTTCCAATGCCAGGCATCTATGATGTGGGGATGGGATCTACTCCTTTGACGGGAGGTGCGATGGTGGAATGGTGACGGTTGCATCAGTTCGAAAAGTTCCTGTGAGTTCATTCACAAATTCAGCTCAAACAAAGAAATTCCTTGTATGATGAGTACCAGAGCAACGGAATTCACTTCGAGGCCATTACCCAGAACACCCAGATCAGGAACCATTTAAAAAGGCATTTCCCAAATTGGTTACTACAAAATTGGTTGGTTGGGTTACAGAGGTCCATAAAAATGACGTGACAGTTTGAACAAATTATTTTTTTGGCCAATAGCAATTTATACCTTATTTTATACAGCATAAAATATACATTGATAATTTTTATGTCCTCTGATCCTTGATCGCAAAGATCTGAGGGGCAACTGCCACTGGACCCATCACTCTGAGATATAAAATTGACAAGCCCTGTGCATCAGAAGTTTTATCACCACCTTTGCTCTTTAAAATTGAAACGTAGTAATACGCACATTACTAACAAACCATTATACAAAACCGTTCGACAGCAGGATATTTTTTTATAAAATGTAAGTACGCATTTGACCTCCATCTCATCTGATGGAAAGTGACGATGAGGTCGACGAAGGAGCATGCACACCTAAATAATGCCTATTCGCTCTCGCGTTGAAAAGACCCAAGTGATAACGTTCAGGGAACAAGTCTGCAGGCAGGGAATTCCACTCCATAGCCGTTCGCCATATAAATGTGGAAGCGTAACGCTTCGTGCGAATCTTTGGAATATCCACAACATAGGGGTGGGAGCCAAGCCTACGCCTAGTCCCCCGATGATGGAAAGGGGAAGGCGGAATTAAATCGTGTAATTCAATCGCACACTCTCCTGTAAAATATCGATAAGCAGGCAACTTTACGGCGGTGTTCAAGGCTTTGCAGCTTCCTAATACGATAATAAGATCAAAGATAAAATTATGTAAGATCTTTAATAAGATATTATCATTGACTTACAATTATACGGACGTCGGGTCCGCGCTAAAAAGTGTCCGAACTTATAGCGCGTTAAAATCGTATACAGAGCGTCATTCACGCTTTAGTTTCTTCGTTTGTTCGACTGACAGCGAAGCAAGCAAAATTAGACAGTACTGCGATGACATTACTATTTAAATTCAACGTTTTAGCTTTTTCATATTCCTTTACATGTCACTACGTTTAAATAGGTTGACTTGGGACATTTTTTTCGTGGTTTTTGTATTAGACCCGTCGTCCATTTATTTGTAAGTCAATGGATATTATACACTTTTTTAACAAAAAAAACTGACCTCAAAAGTTTGTGGAATTACATCTATTCGCCAAGTTTTATTCAAATCGGTTAAAGGAAATTGGGTTCAATCCAATAAGCCGGATTCGTCCCCTAATTTGCCAGCCTTTGGCTGTCTTTCCACCAGAGATGTGCGAGGTAGCGAGGCGGTGCGAGGATGCGTTACGGACTCTTTCATCGAGTATATTACCAGAAATAGAGACTTTTGAAAAAAATTGAAGAAAATAGACACTTTTGTTCGACTATCGCCATGCAACGGAACAAGACCAATCAATATGAAGCTTGAGGTCCTGCCGGCTGTACATGGATTCTTACTATACAATCTTTCCAAAAGACACCAATAAAATATCAACCTGTATAACACACGCTATCATAACTTAGACCAAAACGAAAACATCAACGTTGTTAATAACAACAAATGTACTCCAATTAACCTTACACAACCGATACAGATCAATACAGTTACGTCCCAAAGTTATAATTGCATTCTTAACTTGTTTGTCCAAATGGGTTATCGAAAGGGTTAACAGGTTCTCTTCACATTACATTAGAGACGTGCTCAACTGTGGGAGATATACCAGTTAAATAAGTATAGCAAAATGAGTTTACTTGTAAAGAGTCTCGGGCCAATCTTCTTAGGCGACTGTCAAGAACAACCAGTTTACTTTTGACCGACTTTAAAAAAAGGAGGAGGTTCTCAATTCGTCTGTGTTTTTTTTTTGTATATATGTTACGCGATAACTCTGGTATTTGTGAACCGATTTTCATAATTCTTTTTTTGGAAAGGGGGTAGTTCCATAGTTGTCCCATTTCATTTTGAAGAAAATCATCCACCTCGAAGGGTGGCTGTTCACGCATGAAGATTCATTTTTATAAATAGCGCCTAAATTTTACTAACGAGCAATTAATTTAATGGTTGATTTTGCTATTTCTCCAATCCAAGGCGTTTTTCTCTCCATATACTATGGGTAGTGAGAACCGATTTTTGTTATCTCCAGTGTCAAGTCCTGTATAGTGGCGAACTAGGGAATATTTCAATAAAACTTAGCAAATAGACGTAATTCCACGTACTTTTGAGGTCGGTTTTTTGAGTACTCTGTACTGAGATTATAGTTAATACACTATTGTATTAACAGTACGATTTTTTTCAAAGTAATTAATTCAACAATTTCACTGCGGACTTAACCAAAGCCATTTGAGGTAGTATACACTCTTAATCACTTGTTCAACAATTTGGACGTTCACCATTGACTTACAAATAAATGGACGACGGGTCTAATACAAAAAACCACGAAAAAAATGTCCCAAGTCAACCTATTTAAACGTAGTGACATGTAAAGGAATATGAAAAAGCTAAAACGTTGAATTTAAATTGTAATGTCATCGCAGTACTGTCTAATTATGCTTGCTTCGCTGTCAGTCGAACAAACGAAGACTAAAGCGTGAATGACGCCCTGTATATGATTTTAACGCCCTATAAGTTCGGACACTTTTTAGCGCGGACCCGACGTCCATATAATTGTAAATGACGTTCACACAGAAGACTGCTTTTTAATAAAAAAAAAACGATCTCAACAGCTTATGGAATTACATCTACTTACCAAGTTATATTGAAATCGATTAACAGACAGTCGGTGAAATGCAATAAGCCGGATTCATCACGTGGAATATTATCTTCAAATATGACTTTAAGAGCACTAGAGCTCCGAGAGTTCGTCTAGGGTAGTACTGTCACCTTACCTATTTCTGCCGCCAAGCAGTAATGTCAGCATTACTGTGTTCAGGTTTTGAAGGGTAATAAAGATGCTGGGTGAAATTACAGACACATGGGACTTGTCAACTTATGTCTCAGGGTAACGGGCACAGTGGTAGCTCCCTTCAGATCTTTGCAATTTAATACTCTGAGTAGCACTGCAACTGTTATGGACAGGCGTATAGCTGACTATCAGGCGCACGACTTGTTCGTCCCGTCACTTGATATTATAATAATAAAACAGTACACAAAAAAAACCGACCACAGAAGTCATTCATCTCCTAGTTTGCCACCTTTACATCTGAGGTACCCTCTTTACGACAAAAAAAGAATCATCAAAATTGGTTCACAAATGTCGTATTTCTTTTATGGAGGTCAGTTAAAAAATAAACAGAGACGGAAGAGAGATACAGAAATCAAGATAGTGTGCCGCCTGTGCGAGACTGTCATATAGATCTATTTTAATATATAATAAAATTCCAATATTAATTAAAAAAGAAAATAATATAAACACTTTTAAAAACAAACTTAAACAGTATCTCGTCCAAAAAGCATACTACTCTATAAATGAATTTTTATCAGAAAATAACTCACGGAAAGCTCACGTCTTTAATAATTAAGTGTGAAGTATAATAATTTAATTTCATTTAATAGTTAGTTTTAAGTCTCCTTGCTACACCCTGACGGGGTCATGTACCATACAAAATTTTATTATAAGACCTTTTTTATGTACATGTGCAACTTGGAAATAAATAAATACTAAATAAATAAATTTTGTCATTACCTACTTTCCGTAAGACGTGTTTTAATTGGGTATTGTCCAAGCAAACCTTGGAGGTAGGCATTGTAGTGTAGTTGTGTGCTCTGTGTGTAATAGTAATGAAAAAATCTATGTAACGATTCATGTGTGTGGTAAATATCTAATAATCGGCTTGATATCTTAGAACTAGAATGATAGTGTGTGTTAGTTCTTCTTTTTATGAACATGGTAGGCTCTAGCAGAATATCAGCGGCGTTGTGAAATACACCGCCATTGTGCTGAGCTACAGACCTTTTTATGTCACATCACTATTGTTACTAAACACTGTGTAGAACTTTTATATTTTTTAACTTATTAATGTGTGGAGATAAATAAACGATTTTATTATTATTTATTATTTTTATTATTAGTGAGATAGAGATAAAGAATAATTGTAACTTTTTCACTAAAAAATAAAACCAACCTCAAATGTTTGCTTATCGGGTTTTTTCAATTTCCATGGAATCCCCTCATCAGTTCTGATTTCCTGGTGACAACGGGACAGTTACGGACTCCTTTGTATATTTTATATTTTCTTTTCTGGTTGTCATTATGACGGTGATTTGTTGACTATAAATGTATTGTGTCAAGTGAAAAGTCGACTTTTGCTTGCGGAAAATAATTAGTAATTTGTGAGAGCCGAAACAAACAAAAAGTCAGTTCAATACCGTCCCGCACTAAAAAGTTTGGCAATTCGTTTTTATGCCGAACCATCAAATTGTGGAACCAACTCCCGGCGCATGTATTCCCTCCCCTCTATAACATCGGGTCCTTCAAACGTAGTGTGAAGAAGCATTTGGCCAGACCGGCAAAATGATAGTGACGGAGTGAAGATATTTGTGTTTTCCATCCGTTACTCTCATCTTTGGGCTGTATTCGCACTTTCCATCAGGCGCGGTGCAGTCATTTTGCCGAGTCACAATAAAAAAAAAAAAAAAAAAAAAAAAACCCGGAACAGCACTAGGGACCACCTCGAGAGTATACCCTTTCTAACAAAAAAATAATTTTCAAAATCGGTGCACAATTGATGGAGAAATTGGTGAATGCACGGACACGCCTATAAAATTTGAGGATTTCCTTCGATTTTCATGGTATCTCCTCATCAGATTCTGACTTGGTGACAATAGGACCACCACGAGAGTGCACGCTTTCACACAAAAAAATATCAAAATCGGTCAACAATTGACGGATATCTGAAAACCTCCTCCTTTTTTTTAAGTCAGTCAAAAATACACACAGTGGTCACGGTTGAATGTACATCTCTTTCTTACCAATTTAAGCTTGTTGCTTTCATCATCTGGTCGCCAACCCTAAAGACATTTGCCAGGGTTATCGTCTCACAAATAAACGGACGATTGGAAACCACGTGTGCCAGATAACCGGCACGTGGCTTAAGCACGGAGTCCCAACATGAGCTAACTGTAATAATTATTAACCAAGATCCCTTATCTTGTTAAATAATTATTACAGTTAGAGCGACATTCATGTACGGCTGCGAAACGTGGACATTAAAAGAAGACAGTACAAGACGCCTGCAGGCATTTGAGATGTGGTGCTACCGTCGCATGTTGCGCATTGGTTGGACACAGAGTGTCACGAACGAAACCGTACCTCAGCTTGTTCATATGTACCGGAAAATGATGCCATCCATCATAAGTGATCCGGAATAAAAGCTGCTACAGCTAAAAATGATGGGCATAGTGCAGGGAAAGAGACGCGCTGGGCGAAGACAGAAATCGTGGCTGCGGAACATCCGGGAGTGGACCGGCATTGACTCAGTCGAACAGCTGTTTCGGTTGGTCGCTGATAGAGACGGATACAGGAAGCTGACGGGCAACCTTCAGCCTGGAAGAGGCACTCTAAAACGAAGAAGAAGAGCGACAGTCTCGGGACGTGCGCTCGTGCGGTCCGCAAAGGTGAATCCAATTTAACATCCAGGGTTATTTTTATACCCGCGCATCGGTTTCTCAGGCCGAGGATTTGGTTCGCCGTGTTGTTTCTGAAATGGACAACGTTAAGAGCTTTGGGCTCACTGCTAGCTGCATGGTTCGTGGCTAACTACATTTTAGCCTAACAAGAGTAGTCACACGTACACGACACCGATAGGTCCCGTAGACCGACGCGGGTATAGGTGTCACAGTTTCAGGCAATTAATATTTTTAGTAATTCTTATAGTTATATATCATTTTTAATTATCATCGAGTTTCGTTTATGTATTATATTTATTATATATCTGTATGTATGAGGAACGCTTGAGATGTTTTTTGGAAGAGGATAATTCTGATTCCACGTATGAGGGCGAAAACAACAGTGACTGAGGTTCATATAGAAATGCAGCAAGTAAGAAATGACAAATGGCAGGAGATACTTCTGAAAGTGAGAAGTTTCTAGTCTACTACCTAGGCAAAGATAGTCAAACTGAGTGCTATAAAAATGCTCATCGATGACTTAAGAAGTATTCTTGAGCAAGATATATATTTTTGTGTGCAACATGCTGTATAGTGTATAGTTTTTCAAATTTTATATCTTACTCTTTGACATTTCAGAGTTTTACTTTTATTTTGAAACTGTAAAAGTATATTTTTGTTCAAGTTTTAGTGCCTCTTACGAATATTGTAAATTACCAATGGCTGTAATAAAAGGCTGCTTATCTCTAATAAATAAAATTATATAAAACTTTGCATGATATAATTTTATACATTTCCTTTTAATATTAAAATTAATTTTACGATAATATTTTACTAAACAACATACTAAAACGGCCCTCGAACTTAAGAACGTGCTCAGGTATATGTGTTACACTATTTGGCGCGGGTATAGGTTAAATATAGGTCTTAAATTAGTACATACAGTATCAAACATTAACCCTGTGAGGGCACAGCAATGTAAATTCTTAAATACATTCTAAATATATCCAGAGTTGTATTACAATTTATTATATTTCTGTGCGGGATGCACCTATGGCAGCTTTCAAATCAAACAACGATTGTATATACTGTGAAGATCTGGAGGCTGGCTTTTTGTCTCATAAAGTTGGCTGCTGGCTCTTCTTCGGGTTTTTCTATGTATCCCGAGCTTGGGCTGTTTTTGGACTATGTGTCTATTGGCGCCAGTGCGCCTTTTATAGGTGAGCGAGCGTTCCTTTTCCCGCCAAAAGTTACCTCACCCCCTTTGTACTATTTATTCATCTTTCACACGTTAATCTATTACAAATACTTTTCTATTACACATACATAACGTCTTAAAAACTATATAAGTGGTACATAACAACCTCAGTCAAGCGCCCGCAAGCGATTTGTGCCGGGCGACCTACTTATACTACCCTGCCCCCCGCTTCAGGTGCATAAGTAGTCGCCCTAGCTGCGTATGCGCTCGTCTGCGCGCGAGTCGGATCAAGAAGGCATATTCTCTATTTTACTCTCTATTCCAACTAAATACCTGTTTGATCCTTATTGGAATAAAACGAGAACTTAAGACTATTACAACAAATTAGAGTACAACAAATAAACCTTAAACTATTTACACAAATATAACGCCATATTTAATACTATTGCGCGGACTGAAAACCACACGTTGAGTACAGCCGTACCGAACAATTTCATTTAAAATTAGATAAATTAAAAATATAGAAATTATTACAAATTGTCAAAGTAAAATTAAATAGTATATTTTCGATCTCACGTAAGTTGTTGTAAGTCAAAATACCATTTTGTATTTAACTTAAATGCGGCGGTTTTCTTGCAAAACTTCGAGGTACGTTTATGTTTTTTTTTTCGTGAGAATTATTAGCAATCGTGTTTTTACACCGTATAGTAATCAGTGTATATCCTCTAGTTTACTTTTTTTTTTTTTCAAAGCGATGGATTCAACACTGTCATTGCGAAATCAATCAAACCCATTTGAGGTTGCATAAACTCTTAAACCAATTTTCCTACCGCCATTAGTTTAAAGGGCGCATGTGACATTGAATTGGAATTGTTATGCATACTGCCGTGATCAGTAATAAGGGTCGATCTGTCAGTATTTTTATTTGTTCCCTAGGTGAATAAGGTGTGAAGTTACCGCAAGATAAAAATAGATATTGTTTTTCTCTGATTACAATAGGGTTCAAAATATCGTTACAAATTTAACAAAAGTATGCTTTGATACAGTTGGAAGCCAAATACCGGTCACTTACAATGTATAACGTTACATATCTCTACGACAGTCACACGTCTCAGTCATCGACGTAGTATTTATTTCATGTGGTATTTCTATTATTGCTTTTGAAGCACATGTAGGTTCACGTGAGACCCTGCGCTACGAGTAAATTCACTATAGTAGGGTTTTTTAATAAATATAGTAAACTAACGCGAGCTGGTAGTTCTTTGGTGAAGTAATAATATAATTATCTAAAGAATCTACTACACTGTCTCACTCAGCAAGGTAAATTCATCGAGTATATAACCAGGAATAGAGACGAAATGTTATTTAATTTGTTTCAAAACTATTCTGCTAAATCATTACGACGACAACTGCGCTCCGATTGGCCAGCTCGAATTTGAAACAATTAACGGGTGTCGTCAATTGTTTCACTTCAAAGCAACAGGTTTAACCATTGACTTACAATTATATGGACGTCGGGTCCGCGCTAAAAAGTGTCCGAACTTATAGGGCGTTAAAATCGTATACAGAGTGTCATTCACGCTTTAGTCTTCGTTTGTTCGACTGACAGCGAAGCAAGCAAAATTAGACAGTACTGCGATGACATTACAATTTAAATTCAACGTTTTAGCCTTTTCATATTCCTTTACATGTCACTACGTTTAAATACGTTGACTTGGGACATTTTTTTCGTGGTTTTTGTATTAGACCCGTCGTCCATTTATTTGTAAGTCAATGGGTTTAACTTATGCTTTGCTATAATGGACGAAAATTGAAAAATTACATATTTAATATTTAATTACCGATGAAACGTAATGCCGTTTGTTTTGTAATTAGATGTTTTGCTGTTTTTCCCATACCACCGAATAGAACAGCGCGGCGTTGTTAATATTTTTCGGGTCAGTTGCTGGGGTTCTACTATTTCAGCTTTCTAATTTGTGATTTCAGCGCAAAGGAGAGTTGATATTTAAAAGTGATATAAGGCCCATTTGCCTGATGAGTTGCCACGGATGGATGGCCCTTGTTTCGTCTCTATTTCTGGTTATATACTCGATGACATAAGCCTAACATATTATGTAATCGAAGATCAAACATCGAAATCTCCTTACTACATCTTCAAATGCTCTTATTTACATCCTGGTTGACAAATTTCCAATATAGTAAGATCTATAATCGAAAATCAATAATCGAAAAATCAACATTCACAGCGTATTGTTAGGTCTTAGCGCTAAATAGATCAAATTGATTGCCAGACGTCACAATTGGGTGTTAAAAAGTTCTCTGTTTGCACATTTAGTTTCTAAGAAGATATAACTTTTTAACAATCTCGTATTTCTTTTATGTGTTTGTTTATTATCTGTGAGTTTTTGTTTTAGTATTTTAAATAAGCCATCATGGACGTGTCCAACGTGCTCGGTCAAACGGTCAACGTTTCGGTATAATGAAATATATGTATAAATATTAGACAACCTCACAAACGTTGTTCTGAACCGAAGTAAGTGACTAAAGCACTTGTGTTATGGAAACAGGAAATATAGACAAGTTAGTTTTTTCTACAGGGACCTCAAAGATGAAGACACCATGAAAATCGGTGTGCAAGCCACTTGACCACGGAAATTGTCGCAATATGATTTTTTTACCGACTTTATAAAGGAGCAGGTTCTCAATTCCACTGTGTTTTTTACATGTTACGAGATTACTTCGACATTTATAAGCTGATTTTGATTATTCTTTTTTTTTGTTGAAAAAGAGAGAGAGATAATGATATCCTCTCTAAGGTAGTTTATTGGTTTAATGCTAACAATTTATTGCTTAATGCCAAGAAGACAAAATGTGTTAAATTTGAATTACCTAACGTAAAATCAACTAGCCCAAGCATAGAAACAAACGGAGAAAAGCTAGACCTTGTTAATAAAGCAGTCTTCTTGGGAGTGACCTTAGATAGTAAACTTCAGTGGTTTCCACATACATCTTCCCTGGCCAGCAGATTAAGCTCCGCTGCATACGCAGTCCGCAGAATGCGTGGGCTTACCAATGTTAGTACTGCTAGACTAGTTTACTTTAGTTACTTCCATACTATAATGTCCTACGGAATTCTCAGAGAAAAGTTTAAGGAGACTGGTATCATGACTGTGGCGTCACAGTACATTTACTCAAATATTTTATATGCCCGTAAAAATATATATAATTTCAATAAGAAAGTAGATATCCATAATATTAACCTTAGAGCTAAGTCCAAACTCATGGTACCACGATTTCGTTTAACCAAGGTAAACAACTCTTTTGTAGGGAACTGTATACGTTTTTACAATAAGATTCCGGAGCATATGTTAAGTTTATTTCCTAAGTTTAAAAACTACATTAAAAATATTTTGATCGAAAAAGCATATTACAAAATTGAAGACTACGTGTTAGTTACCACACAAATTTGATTCAAAGTGTATTCCATAGCATTTAAGTTTATTTGAAAAGAGCAATCCCTAGAGTTTCTTGCTCGTTCTTCTCAGGGAGGTCAGCGTAGTGAACGAGCAGTAGCTTAAATGTGACGTTTTCAAGTGTAAATTTATTTTACCTATGGAATAAAATCTTTAACTTTGATTTTGATCTGTGGAACACTAACACTGCCTGTCATCCTGAGACAGCCTACTTCCGACAGTGGCCGAGTGGGAAGATGGATCAATATTACGTCAATGGGCGTTCGCATGTCAAATATGTTAGAATTGTCCTTAGATAGTTCGAAATGTAGTTTACAGTTTGAATTTAATTTTTTCCCATACTAATACAGTTCATTTTGCATGGGTGGAGCCATTGACTTACAAGTAAATGGACGACGGGTCGCCTCGCTACCTCGCACATCTCTGGTGGAAAGACAGCCAAAGGCTGGCAAATTAGAAGATGAATCCGGCTTATTGGATTGAACCCAATTTCCTTTAACCGATTTGAATAAAACTTGGCACATAGATGTAATTCCACAAACTTTTGAGGTCAGTTTTTTTGTTAAAAAAGTGTATAATATCCAT
>NW_020655226.1:0-11030 GCF_003589595.1 Hyposmocoma kahamanoa
AACCTATTGCAATAAAACGGCAATTTCATACTTTAACCCCTAATATATCCATAATTAAACAGTGAAAGTCGAAGTTAAAACAAGGCAATTTTGGAGACCAATAAATAGCATTCTGAAATTCAAAATTTAGATATGCAATAGATTGGCTCAGCGCGCAGCGTCGTAGTAGCAGTTAAAGGAGCTGTATTAAAGTCAGGAATGTCATACTCTTCTAAAAAACTACAAATTACAGGATTGTCGCAGCTTACTAATCTAAGACAAAACTTCTCAGTTAAAAAGCTCCTCCTGACAATAAGAGAAACTACACCTGTTTCTACCTCTAGGGAATTAATGGGGGAGGACATCATAGATCCTGAAATTATTCGCAAAGCTCTATTTTGAATTACTTCTAGCTTTCTGAGTAAATGGTTAGCAGCATCGGCAAAAAACATACATCCATAGTCAAAGTGGCTGCGAATGGCTGCAATATACAAGACTTTTAAAATGTTGGGATCAGCTCCCCATTTCAACCCCACTAGAGATTTAAGGATGTTTAAGCCTAACTCAGTCTTTTTGCAGATATGTAGAATATGTGGTTCTCAAGATAATTGAGGATCCAATATAATACCCAAATACCTTTCTTTAGATTGGACTGGAAGCAAACAGTCATTGTAATAAATTTTGGGCGTAAATGAGCATTTTGCCGCAAAAAGCATGACTGAACTTTTACTTGTATTAACTTCTAACATTAATTGGGTCGCCAATAGATTATGTAATGTAAAAAGGCAATTGTTCATATTTTTTTGTCTATGAGATAAATTACTAAGTCATCTGCATAAAATGAATATCTCACAGACATTGGAATTTGATTCATAAGATTAACAAGGCTCAATATAAAAATTAAAGGTGATAGAACATAACCCTGAGGAGTACCTTTATTTGTGGTTCTACAGCCAAAAAGATTATTTTTAATTTTTAAAGAAATATTTCTACCATTCAAGAATGAAAATATCCACAATAGAATAGGGCCTGGAATGCCCAGATAAGAGAGACTCTTGATAAGATATGCATGATTTATATTGTCAAATGCGCCTTTGATGTCCAAAAAAACAGCAAGAGTGAATTTGTTACGCCTCATATTCCTTTTTATATCACCTATTAAACATCCCAAGTTATACATGGTGGATTTCCCTTTGCGGAAACCAAATTGAAACTCCGGAATCAAACTGTTGCTTTCAATGTACCACTCTAACCTATTTTTGATCATAGTTTCAAAACATTTAGAAAAACACGATGTCAATGATATGGGTCTATATGCATCTAAGCTATGAATATCCTTGTACGGTTTAAGAATTGGAACAACATGTTGATCTTTCCAAACAGGGGGAACAGAATTATTACGCCATAATTGATTTAAAATTTTAAGAAGAATGATTTTAGCTTGGGATGGTAATTTTTTTATCACTAAATAAGGAATGAAATCGGGACCTGGGGAAGTATTTTTTTTATACATGAGAGCAGCATCAAATTCATGCATTTGAAAATTAGAGGTGAGCCATTGTGCTGAGTCAGCACCAGGAGATAAGAAATAAATTTGTAATTCACGCATATCAATGGCGATGCTGTCGCGAGAAGCAATTTTGTTGAGAAGGTTTAAATCTGATGGTCTGAGATGGATCTTCCAAAAAAAGTGTATTAGTATTAGCGGTTGAATTTAGTTAAGAGAATTTGAATCGCCTAATATAGTCCCAGCAATACATGAGGTACATGATACCATAAATTAGAAAGACGGTTGTCAAAGGGAAGTACATACGTCAAATGTCAAAACAAATATTTTCCAAGTGGTTTATTGAATTATTCGCATGTATTGCTTAGAGGATGGAAAAAAATAAAAGAAGCACATGCCTGTGCAATGTAACATTCGATTGATTTGCAGTTTTTCTAAAGCCGCATCCTTTAATGCTGCAGCGTCGCATTTTTATTAATACCTAATTACTCTCACTGTCAATATTTTTGTCCAATTTAATTATAATACATGTGAATAATTCAATAATACATTTGGAAAAACATTTGTTTTGACATTTGATGTACTTCCCTTTGACAACGGTATCATGTACCTCATGTACTTGAAATGGCCACGGTTGGCATTTAAAATGACGTTACGAATTTTCGATTCCCGTGTTTGACACAGACCAATGTAATGCTATCTCTTTTGGCTTAAGACGGCACGTAATAGTTAAACAAAGACAATAATATGTTTATGTTTTCGACGACGAAATGCATCGTATACATATAACGTCTGATTTATATATGTCAACGTAACATGTCCTTTAGTTTCCATAGTCTAAGATGTATTGTAATAAAATAAGAAAATAGACGTATAAACTGATTTATATATTATGTCAACATCACATGTCATTTGGTTTCCATAGTCTACGCGTTGAAAGTTAATAAATAAAATGGCAAGCTTTTGAAGTTACAACTAGCTTTTGAAGTTACAACTACAGTCTTTACAAAGATTATTTTTATGGTAAGTGTAATATTATGAAGAAAAAACGAAGACAGAAATAGTGATGAAGAAACAATATTCCTTATCTTAAACCAAATTACAAAATACTTTATTCTGAAAATTCCACTAATTATGAATTCAAAGTTTTTGTTCAGTGATAGAAGATAATGTGACTTAAGTGAAAGTGAAGACATAAATATTGATTCCCGTCGCTAAGAGAATTGAAAACATAATGTTTTTACAATGATTAATTTTATTTTGATTATATTATGAAGAAATTGCGAAGAAAGAAATAGTGATGAAGAAAGTTCTAACTTTCTAAGGAATGTATAATTTATTGTGGAATATCGTTCTAACGATATTCCTTATTTTAAACCAAATTACGAAAGACTTTATCCTGAAAAGTCCAATAATAACGAATTCAAAGTTTTTGTTCAAAGTGACAATAACGTGATTTATGTGAAAGTGAAAACGTAAATATGTATTGACTGCCGCCGCTTAAGACTATTTAGAAAGCCCAAACGAGAGAACTAAGTTATATAAGAGAAAGTGAAAGATAATGTTGTAGAACCTCGAAGGAAAATATTGAATGAGGATCCCGATAAAAGACATGCCTCAAGGATTTGTATCCAAGCCAAAATTCTTAATAAAAAAAATATGTTAAAGTGGAAAATGGCGGGCTTTTGAAGTTACAAGAACAGCTTTTACGATTATTTTTATTTTAAGTATATTATGAAGGAAAAACGAAGAAAGAAATAGTGATGATTTCTTCATCACTATTTCTGTTTCTTCGACTTTTTTGTTTATTGAATGATCGTACTATTCACACGTGAACATAATAAATAGAATAGGTATTTAAAATTATACATAACATTTTTTACCTTTCGTTCACCACTGAGGTAAAAAATGCGTGTCTTACCAGCAGCGTGACCATGGTCGAGTTTGAAAATGACTAGCCAGATAAGTCGCTATTTAGTCGGTTCTAGACGCAAAAAAACTACATTTAGTCGGTTCTAGTCGCAAAAAAATACATTTAGTCGGTCCGCTGTTCAAAAGTTATATGGGTGTTTTACTGTCCACGCTAGAATAAGTAAACATTATTAAAATCTTCGAATACCATGTATTAAAAAAAACAAATTTTGTATATTATGCAAAATTTG
Source organism: Hyposmocoma kahamanoa (assembly GCF_003589595.1). Classification (NCBI taxonomy): domain Eukaryota; kingdom Metazoa; phylum Arthropoda; class Insecta; order Lepidoptera; family Cosmopterigidae; genus Hyposmocoma; species Hyposmocoma kahamanoa. The sequence continues at coordinate 3,649 of NW_020655226.1, forward strand.
TACATGAGCTCCGAAACTAACACAGGTATGACTTTGAAATATTAAATCTGTTGTATCTTCTACCAAAGGAGCAACTAATCCTAAAATTTTGCGACTAGAACCGACTAATTCACGACTTTTTCTGGGTGCAATCAGATATAAGCTAGAAGCTGTCGTTCTCGAGACTCAAAAATGGTGCCATTGGAATAAGCTTATACCAGCGTGAACAGTAAAACACCGCAATAACTTCAAAACGGCGTAACGACTATCTATTTTTTTACGACTTTAGGCACGCGAATTTTTGCTATCCACATTGAAATAAGTTAATCCCGGTGACGCCATTCCTCAGTCTCTATTTGGTTCACTCATTTGAATCTCGAGAACCACAATTCCTAGCTTAGATCTGATTGTACCCTGAAATCGTCGTGAGTCGTGAATTAGTCGGTTCTAGTCGCGAAATTTTAGAATTGTCGCTTCTTACTTAAGAAGATGATGGATATTCAATTATTTTCATTGATAGGTACATATACGTAGAAAAATCGTACTAAAAATGTGTATCTAAAGAAAGCCACCGCTCCAAATGTTAGTTGTGAGATCACTCAAGATGTCGTATTCGCGGTGATTGAAAAAATTTTGAATTGACGGAGTGTAATAAATAAATACTTTAATATCTATTGAAGTTTTAGAGTCTAATTTAACCGTAACACCAATTTGTAGTTGAATATGACTTGCGCTATAAATTATAATAGTAATCGTTTATTCTATTAAGACATTCATTCATTATTCTGATCAATAGTCGTACGCGAGTCGTTCCTTTCGTGTATGCCAAAAGCCCAACGCGACAAACGTACACTAATTAATATCATGACAAACGATAAATCCTAATAAAAATGGAAGTAAATCCTAATGCCATTAAGGTAAAGGAACTGTTTATTTTTTGCTAATTTGCTTATACTAAAAACTTAAAATTAAAACCATCACCTTGTATTTAACAAAAGAAAACAAATGCTGTATATTATACAAAATTTGTATGTACATAAGCTCCGAGACTAACACAGGTAGTATAACCTTCAAATAATAAATCGGTTGTATTTTCTAAACAAAGGAGCGACTAATTCTAAAATTTTGTGACTAGAACAGACTAATTCACGACTTATTCTGGCTAGTCAAATTTTAAAAACTGTGCCATAGCTACGTAACTTCGGAATAAAACACGCCAAAAAAATATATTTAAATGAAATATTTGTGTGGACTTGTGGAAAATGATAACAGTTATAAAAAAAACACAAAATCTATATAAGTAGACGATAATATAATAAGACTAACACAATGGTAGATAAATACAAAAAACAGCTTACACTAATGACGGCACAAATGCATTCTTTAATCAGCTACATTTGTTAATTATATTTATTAGTCTTTTCTTTTGCTTACAACTAACATTCTTAGTTTTGAGATACCAATCATGAAATACAATGTTCTACAAATAGATACCTAATCAAATATAAATCACGTTTACACCTTAACACCACAATACAACACTGCTACAAACTCAGTCGACATACAATACCTATTTAAATGGAAAAGCATCTACAATACAAGGTACATACCTACATTCGAAGAAACATTTCAGTTAATTCTTAGTTTTTTAGCGAATGCTCTAAGAATCAACTGCAGCAGGAGCAAATTGAATTACTGATGTATGGCGTACAATAGGTTCTGCGACAGATTCAACGTGAGTAATTAATTTACGTTTTCGAGGTGGTAAAGAAGACGGTGCCAGAGTATATTGTAAATTTGTCATAGGGGGCGAAGGAGGAGCTGGTGGCGAAGGTATGGATTGGCCTATTACATTAACAGTGGAAACAGAACCGCTTTGGGGTGATGGTGGCGAGCTCGGTGGTGTAAGAGGTAATTGTGGCAAAGCCGCCTCCACAATGTTACAAACAATATTTCCATTTTCAACAATTAAAGGTCCTGATGTTGGCATAGTCGGCGCACGCGGAGCTTCTGGCCCGTGTTCTTTGTAAATGTGAGCCTCCATTTGTTTCTTGGTATTAAAAGTTTCATCACAAACAGTGCAACGGTAGCATCGCTCGCCGTAATGTTGAAAACGATGTAATTTTAAGACATGATTGTAGCCAAAGTCGCGAAGACAAATATCGCAAGTATAAGGTCTTTCTCCAGTGTGAGTTCGCGAGTGAACTTTCAGCTGCTTTGAACAAGTGAAACCTTTGCCACAGCCAATAGCTGGGCAGCGGTAAGGCTTCTCGCCGGTATGAGTGCGCAAATGGATTACCAACTGACCAGACTGGATGAAGGTTTTGTGGCAATGGGGGCAAGCGTGCGGTCGCTCACCAGTATGAATACGGGCATGACGATGAAGTTTTCCAGAATGTTCAAAAGCTGCTGGGCATACTGTGCACCGGTATGGTCTTTCCTTGGTATGAATACGTCTGTGTACTTGGAGATTTTCTTTGACGCTAAACATCTTGTGACAATATTCGCATTCAAAAGGTCGTTCACCAGTGTGGGTCCGATAATGACGCACAAGTCGTGCAGGCACGGCGAAAGTTTTGTGGCAAACGTCGCAACGATGTGCATCGGCAGTAACACGGTGCGAGCGTGCATGTGCAGTTAATGCACTCCGAGTGGAAAGTGACAAACCACATTCTCCGCACTGGTGTACTCGTTCCTCTTCACCTGCCGAACGAAATGAATCTATTTCAAAAGTAGCACGTATTGCCATAACTATGATTTATCCTTAATAAATAAACGAGTTTTGAAACAAGCGCGGCGACCGTTCACAGTGCAGTGTCTGTTGTGTATGGCATGCAGCGCTTATCAGGAGGATACACACATAACACACAACGGTCATACAGGGGGTGAGAGCCGAGCGCGCGGTGCAAGAGGAGCCGAGTAAAACGAGTGAATGTCCTCTGATAGCACGTGGAGGCCCTCACCGCGGTTTCGACGAGACGGTACCGCGGTACGCGCCTCCACGTGTTTGGGCCGGCGACCCCTGTGTCCGTTTTGTACCCCGCACGCGCTTCCTTTACCCCTCACTTTCTTAGCACCTAGTCCCAACGTCTCTAAATTCTTTCATTTAATACTACGTATATTTAGTATTCTGGATTAGGCATTATCAGATACAAAGTATCTCTTGATTCCGTTAGTAGAATGTTTAGATACTGTAGAATAAGTTAATAATTCGTAAGCTAAAATATTTTCCAAAGAAATGACAACGAAAGTACTAAATTCATTTGAAGGAAATGAATACACTAAAAACTATGAAAAATACGCAATAGTAAATATAGGCATAAAACCAATAAATAATTTTATGCAAGTAAATAAATTTTATAGTGAATTGACACAGATGATAAATAAGAATATTAACAGTAACACTACTTACCTATCATGTTAGGGTGTGATGGCGATAGGTAACTTTGTTAATGCTGGGTACAATGGCGATTATGTTGATGTAGGTTGTGAATATTAAATCTTAACTGACGAAACACACGCTCGCTCGACCGGGGCGGTCCGCGGCCGAATGCCGAATGTAGTGTTTGTTGAGTTTAGACTCGCTCGGAGTCAGAGCTCACTCGGGTACTGGCCCTCCACTCCCCATGCCCTGCCCCGTGCCACCGCACTAAGGCTAGACGCACACACATAATATTATTGGCAATCCAAGTCTGTCAATAAAACATTATAAATATAATATTATAGTCTTCCCGCACATTGTTTTTGTCAATATGTCATGTTGAAATTGAATCAGTAACGCGCAGAAGCTTGATTCGTGTGCAAGTATCATAAAAAGGATAGAAAGATAAAAGTTGTAACATTGATTACACATGTTAACTTATCGAGCGCACTATTCTTTTTATACTATCACGGTACGCATCGATAGATGGGAACATCTATCGCGTGCGCATTGACACATTTCGTACATTTTAATAAATTTTCACAACTGTTATTTTTCCATGGGAGTAGCATTATCTACTCTATTTTCACCTAGAATACTGTTTTCGTCTTCCATTTAAAAAAAACGAATGGCTGCTTGCTTTCAATACTACATACAAGCACAATATTATTGACAATACCCCTGCCTCCCCCCCGAAGGAACGAAATCAGAATTTCTGAAAATCTGCAACAATATTGTACAGTATAGCAATATAGTCCGCACACACGCAATATTATTGCGCGTATAAATAAATTTTATCGATTTTATTGTGAGTGTACGGCCAGCCTAATTTTTGACTAATATACACACGTGTGTTTTAAGTATGTGTGAATGCTGAAAATACGAAAATATACAGTGTAGCAAACATTGTGTGAATTTCCACGTACTCTGCACTGACTGTTAAAAATACACAATACTTAAAAAAAAAACTTGGTAATACTATTACTGGTACTAATAGTATTTTCACTTGGTATGTACCAAGTGAAAATGAAAATGAAGTGAAAATAAGTATAGCTAACTATAGTCTTTGCCTTTTTTGCAGGAGTTCAGCTACATAAATGATAAATAACTTCAGTAATGCAACGAAAAATCGTGACATTGCATGCCACACATTTGCTTTGTGTTTAAATTCTCATTACAGATCACCTATTTCGGTCGTAGGTACCTGTGTAATATTAGGTATATTACATACATAATACGGATTTACTCTAAAGTACAATTACAGCAACTTCAAGATGGCTGAGCAGAGAGAAACGTTCGACGACGACGACGTTCGGGTTGCGGGAGACGGAGAGGGGGGAGGGTGACGTGCACGTGGAGGCCTACCGCGGTTTCGGCGCGCGTGTGAACTCTCGGTTCTGCAATGCGCATGCGTAGCTTTGGCAACGCCCCAACGTACACGTCTAATTCCACTTATCTGTCTAACTAGATGGCTAAGTTAAGTATGTAGATAGAACAACGTTCACAGTCGTCTTAAGAAGTTTAATTATATTACGCAATAGGATTATTCTGTGCTATAGTGTTATTAATTCGTAGATCGTAGGTAAAAATCCGAATAACATACCTACCGTATGAACGCTTGGTTAGTAGATATGTACTTAGATATTGTTATCTAACATAATGTTCATTTTCATATTATAGTCATTGCATTGAATCAGGTACAGCTATTGTAGGTATTTTACTAAAGGTATGATTAGGTGCAACATTTATCATACCATTTTGCAGGATAGAATACAACCCGGGCGGCGTCGTGGTGAATGTTCACTGATCCCACGGCGCCGACTCAACCGGCGAGAGGGAAACCCGGGGGGGGTTTTAGTGGGGTAGGCCTTCCAGTGTGGAGGGAGAGTCCCCACATAACCCCTGAGTCTCGCTGGGCTCAGGGGTATCCATAAAGATTTCCCCCCCGTCAAAAAAAAGAAAAAAAAAAAGGATAGAATACAAAATAGACTACCTATATAAATTAACAAATTCATGTTGTAACTTAAGTAATAAGAATGTTTCTAGGAATGTTCTTAATGTAGGTACTATAATTTCGTAACTGTTTTTACACGTAGGTACTACTACGTAACCTGTCATATGGCCAATCATTGGGTAAAACGTTAGGTTAGGTTATATATAACCCAACGTTATATATGTATTCGTGCACATATTTCATAATTAGCTAAATTTCACTACAAAAACTTTTATTAACGTTTTGTTTGAAGCCTAAAAATAAAATTAGTTTAGGACTCTCATAAAGTGAACAACGACGAACCAGGGGAGAAGTAGGTAGTGAGCGGGGCGAAGCGTCAACACGCGCAGCCGGGTCACCGAACGTTCGAAACCGCGGTTTTGAGGCGTTCATGGCTCGTGCCGTGTGCCCGATTCAACCTTCCTCAACGCGACCGCAGCTAACCCGCAAAGAGGTATATGTCTGTGTGCGTGAACGAGATCCAACGCACCACGTAGATACCGCCCACCAACTTCCTTCTTCAAACGCATTTCGTATGACAACATGACATTGACAATTAATAAGATCAATGAGATCCAACGCGCCACACGTAGGTACCTGTCTACCGCCCAACTTCCTTACCGAAACGACGCCTTATCAACGACTGGACGTCTACCTATGACAATTAATGAACAGTGGTATTGTACAGAATGACGAGCTATTTACAATCAATGAAATATAACAGTTAATATACCGTCAACTATGGCATCTTTACCTTTCCCGAGTAACTTAACCATACCTCACCTTGTGCATACACTAGTATGTTAAAAGTAACCTTGCAGCGTTGTGTTGATAGCGAAAAGCAGGAGTAGGCTACAAAAGGTTTTAAGATAAGTAAGTTTATTTGTAAAATACGAGTTTTATTTTTATTTATAAAATTATTATTCACATTGACGAATTAACTACCTATAGTGAAAAAATAGGGGTGGTTTCATTGACTTACAGTGGTTTGCATTAATATTAGACTAACTGGTTGAAGACTGTATCACCTCGGTCAACCGTGACCATGGGACCTGTAAAGGGCCCGAAACGTCAGTTTGTTTGAAAAAACAAATATATGCGATTTAAATTTCGAGACGAATTAATTTGTTTAGAAAACAGATGACGGGACTTGAAACATAAGCACGTTGTAACAAATGAAATTGTTGAGTATTGAAGTGACCAACGTTTACACTTAAATTGAAAAGCGTGCTTATGTGCTTATTTTAAAAAGCCAACTTTTTTATGGGCTTTTCGTAAACGCGCACCTCTAGTTGTATAGTCAAGCTTGACACTTTGTACGTACGATACAATAATCGTTCTTACCCTGTACAGGGTCAAAAGCACGTCAAGCATGACACTTAAGACTTAAATCCAACTCTATGCCGCATATGATAAGAACGGTCCAAAGTACAAAATGTCAAGCTTGACGTGCTGATGACTGTACCATACGTTATCACGGTAGTACATTATTGGGTCCGTATAGGATGGAAAAAATAAAGGAAAGAAACGTGCCTACTTATGGCCTTCATAAACAAAAATTGTATTGTATAACCCTGACATGAAATCAAAGTTCAAAAATGTAAACAAAAGTGAAGCCATTACAAAAAAAAAATTACGGGTACCTGTGGTTTTTAAATTGTGTTATAAACAAAATATTATCAAATCATTTTTTTTATTTGAAACACCATATTTAATAAAATAAACTGACAAAACTTTTTCCTTTGGAAAGATTTTTATCCCATTGGTAATGTTTCGGAGATGAACAACCTTTGGCACAGGTCGTCGGGTTACATCCCCCACCAGTGCATCACCACGATCCAATCTCCGTTCGGTTTCTGGCGGCTGTCGTTATCGAACGTGTTCCTTGTTGTGCATGTGTTGTTGAGTTTTTGTTTTTAATTGTTGACTTTTTGTTTTGTGTTATATTAGGGGTTAAAGTATGAAATTGCCGTTTTATTGCAATAGGTT
>NW_020655227.1:0-21915 GCF_003589595.1 Hyposmocoma kahamanoa
GTTTCATTTCCTATGTGTAACAATCGCGAAAACCTAAGAACTCGATATGTACACCAGTACGGACTGGATGTTGCAAATAAAATCCGGCGGTTTGAAGACCTCAAGAACAGTCAACCGTGACTATGGGACCTGTAAAGGGCCCGAAACGTCGGTTTGTTTGAAAAAACAAATATACGCGATTTAAATCCGGAAAAATAGTTTCATTTCCTATGTTTAACTATTCTTTACAATTAAAAAAATAAAAACTGTTCCTGCTTTAAATTAGATTTTAAATAACAAGGTACAAGGCTGACCAGTCTGAATTTGTGCTATTTGACTGTTCTATTTATAGAAGGGCATTGCTTCTTTAATATAATGTGTGACTATAGAGACGCTTGTCAAGAACAACACAGAAAAATTCCTTATTTGATCGGCCTAAACAGTTTTCACGTCGATAAATATAGAGACTAACTAAAATATAGAAACACGCAGAGAGCGGGTATGACTAGGGCGCGGGTCGGGTCAGGATCGAGGCGGGTCTAAGTGACCCGCACCCTCTTTCTGCGGTTTTCACGCTTAAATGTCTCACTTAGCTTCTATTACTCCGCCTGTAACAGTAACACTCTTTATGACAATCCACTTTTTCTTCCAGAGACCAATCAAAAGACCATGCGATCTCCGGTGCTCAAGCAACATGGTGTTTCTGGCGACGTCGGCGGTTACTCGTTGCGTTGCTCGCGTTCTTCGGGTTCTTCAACATTTACGCTCTCAGGGTGAACCTGTCAGTTGCAGTTGTCGCCATGACAGAGCCCGTGGAAACCAAGCTCGAGAATGGCACTATTGTTATGGTGAGTAAATTTGCGATATAGGATATCGAAGACTATACTTCTCAATTGTAACCACAGTTGTTCGTATCCCTATGCTTACATGTACTTACTCTAATTTCTGAGTTACGTCTTTGAACGTTTAGTAGCAACACCTTGTGACGACTGCGATGTGACCTCTTCATCCCACCTTTTTTATCACCCTTTTCTTTTTTTTCTTTTTTTTTTTATTCGTTTCACAAAACTGGATACAACTCTTAAATCAAATACAACAGATTGGTTAACATTATAAGGCGAGAAGAGTGTGTCCTTCTAGATGTGAACACAGCGTTTCGTATTTAAAACATAAAGTGCATAAACAAAATTATAGTAAATTAAGATTTACATATCTACTATTTATGAAATAGGAAACAGACAACTAGAATTCATTGCGCAGTCACTATATAATACATTTTCTTATTGAGTTTCTAGCTGAGACCACAGAACAAGAGAATATGTCAAAATCATATCTGATAGCATTATAATAAGAACACATGCGATACACTGGACTGTGTTGACCAAGGTTGGTTCTGCAAGTAGGGAGTGCGAAAGTTTTACGATTGATTAGGCGACTTCCGGGACGAGGTACAGATAGATACAAGCACTCGAGTATATCAGGAGCGTCGATGACACCATGAATAATCTTGAATAAAAAGATCAGGTCAAGCGATTTTCGGCGTTTTTGCAATGAGGAAATATTAAAATAAGATATTCTTTGATATAATACGCATCGGAACTCCGAGCAACTGCGTGGGCATTACCAATAGGTCGGTGCGTGCGGTCCGTGTGATACGGAACAGTGGACGCAGTTGTATGAACTTCTATACAAAGAATACTAAAATCCTTATAATGCGATCCGTCCGATGCATACGCTGCGGATCTGTGGACGCCTACCTTTAAAATACACACTTATGATATGTACAAATATTTATTGACAATGAAAAGTCAGGTGAAAGTGGTGACGTAAACATAATGTAGCATTACAGGTCCTCCCTCTTAATTTTGACAAGGAACTCTGGTTGCCACCAGCTTTTCTATGTGCCTCTTCCAGACTTCTCCGGTGTCAGTTTGGAGCTCGTAATGTAGCTGGCCCAACTTCCTCCTTACTGTTGCAAACACCTACTTAGGACCAGTGGGCATCTAGTTCTGAGCCTGAACTCTCTGGCCCTCTCGCAGAGTCCGTAATGGACGTGACAAATTGCATGCCAGAGATGGAGATGTGGTCGTTGTTGGTTCTACAAATAACGCATTGAAATACATATATTCTGATTTGTACAAATATTTTATTGCCAATGAAAAGTCAGGCGAAGGCGGTGACATAAACAAAATCCAGCTTTGTATACTCGTCATAATATATATCAAATGCTATAACAATTATTGTAAAAAGTGGAAAAGTAACTAACTAAGTTTTGAGCAGCAATTCGCGCCAGACACGATACAGAGCGAAATTTTTTATGATACCATATGACGGGATGAACAAGTGGTAAGTGACAGGCCTGTCCATAACAGTTGCAGAGCCACTCAGAGCTTTAAATCGTAAAGATCTTGCACGCATTTTCCAGTAAGCGGCTATAGTAACTGTTATTTATTCTCGTCATTATATCATACCTCTCTACTCTGAAGTAAAACTAGTCTGTGCTCAAGTTAGTTTATATTTTGAATTAAGAGGCATCAGAGCCTCTATCTAAGCTCAGATCCCAGAATAAGCCCTGTCACGCCCTCGTTAGGTCCCAGTTATCTTTCCCATCCGTCAATTCCGGTTTCTATTCTCACTCTTTCTTTGTTCACGCGGTCAGACTTTGGAAGGCACTTCCCATTACTGTTCACAAAAGTAAATCCTTAGCTATTTTCAAAACGAGAGTTAAGGAGCACCATTTTGTCCACTTTTCCATCCATTTCATGGGTATTATGTTATAATGCATGTATTTACTTAAGTATTTATACAGTAGTAATCACATGTTTATGAAATTGTTTTTTTTATTTACCGACTTCAAAAAAGGAGGAGGTTCTCAATTCGATTGTATGTTTTTATTTTTATTTTATATTTTTGTATGTATGTTACGCGATAACTCCGGTATTTGTGAACAGATTTTCATGATTTTTTTGTTGGAAAAGGGGTACTTCCATAGTGGTCCCATTTCATTTTGAAGAAAATCATCCACCTTTAAGGGTGGATGTTCACGCATGAAGATTCATTTTTATTATAAATAGCGCCTAACTTTAATTTAGGAGCAATTATTTTAATGGTTGATATTGCTATTTCTCCAACTCAAGACGTTTTTCTCTCAATATACTTTGAGTAGTGAGAACCGATTATTATTATCTCCAGTGTCAAGTCCTGTATAGTGGCGAACTAGGAGATATTTCAATAAAACTTAGCAAATAGACGTAATTCCACGTACTTTTGAGGTCGGTTTTTTTAGTACTCTGTATTGAGATTATTTAATTTTGATTACATATTTTTTGTTTTCCTTGTGCTACGTGCAACCTGGTTTTGTAATTATTGTGTCTTGCGTTTAGGTCTGCAGGAAGAAGCAGTCCTTTTGTTTGCCTTTTCTCTTTTTTTACTAAATATATAATATATTTTCCTGTGCAATAAACGATAAAATATACAATGTAATTCACACACAAAAAATAACAATAATGGACGATAAAGTGCAGATGAGTAGTGCATTATGTGATAAAAAAGGTAGAGAAGTGCATGAAAGAAAATTATTTCACTTCGTCTTTTCTTAAGTAGGTCCAAAGAAAAACAATCAACAGACCACAAAGTCCTCTCCTAAGTTTTATAATAATAGAAATGTAACAGCGTAACCTGTTTGAAATAGTTTTGATTTTATTAACGTGCATTTTAAATTAGATTATACCTTTAATGAGATTATTTCGTTTAATTCCCAAGTTTATCATCTTAACAGTTATTTTACTATTAAATGTGTTTTTATAATAAAAATACACAGCTTTGCATTCACAAATTTTGATTAAAGATATACGTCAGCCCGGTACTACTTGCCACATTTATTAATAAAATTGTTTGAAATTTTTACATCACATTAAAAAAATAAAGGTATTAAATTCCCTTGAAATAGAAGAGGAAAAATTCCACCAAAAGCAGCGCCCTTGGGTGTCGAACCCAAGAGACTGGCAATGTTTCCGCTTTTAAGAAATTAAGCTTATTATTTGGCGGAAGTGGCTAAAAGCCTTCTGGCCGCCGGAAGTTTCAACAAATCAAAGTAAAAACGTACAAAATTTTAAATTATTAACATAGTAAGGACCGCATAAAGCAACATATTAAATTAATTATTTATATCAATCTTATATATTAATAAAATATAATAGGCATTCTGTAGCAGTAAAGTTCCTATTGCAAGATTTTGTCCAGGAAGGTAGGTATATCAACCTTAACTAGTTTTGCCGCCAACCAGTAGTGTGAACATTATTACGTTCCGGTTTTGAAGTGTAAGGGTGCTGGCAAAGTGATGCTACTTCCATTGCGCCCGACACCCGGAGACATAAGTTGACAAGTCCCATGTGTCTGTAATTTCACCAGCACTCTTACCCTTAAAAACCGCAACACAGTAATGTTAACATTACTACTTGGCGGCAGAAATAGGTAAGGCGGCAGTATTTCCCTGGACGAACTCTTTCACAAGGAGCTCTACTGCTACTAGATATAAAATAAATAAAGATAATAAAGTTTTATTTGACAGAATGACAGCAACAATTTTTATGATTACCGCGGTCCCCACACTAGGCAAGCCTGTATCGTGGTGTCCCATACAATCGATTTACATAATGTAATGCTTAGCCTCTGAACGAACACATATATATACACATATGTATATATGTACATATACATATATATATTTGTATATAGAAGTCAATCAATCAAAGTATATATAGAGACTTACGTTTTTTAGTTCTTATAGAATTGATAGAGTTAGAAATCTAGACACAATAAACTCATGCCCGTACCGCAGTCATTTCTAGGCACAAGGGAGTTGTATTGCTTTAAATTTTTATTGCCTATCGAATTGAAAAGGTTTCGCATACTCTTTGCTATCGTTTTGCCAACTGTACAATATCACTTGCAAAGCAAGACACTCGTTAATATTCAACCCTATTGCATTACATGTTGGTCGGAAATGCCGAATGATTTTCTTTGCAAACTATGATCACTGTGTAGAATTTTAGCATTTCATTGGTAATTCCTAATCCTCACACATACGGTTCACATTGAACTTAGTTTGTTAATAAAAATTTATGGCGCTTGCCTTTTCTTATGTTTGAGTGCGCCGTAAATGTTTACGACTGATGGATAATAAATTAAAATGAGGTCCTCAAGTGTGCACATTGAAAATAGGAAAAACAACACTGCAACGGCGGTCGTTGACCTATTTTTTTACATAGATAGATAGATAGATAAAAGCTTTATTCACCACCATGACATCAGATACATGACATAGGCATTAACTTATATATAACAATAATGATATTCTTATCTACTAATATTACACTTGGAAGTCATGGCAGTGAAAAAGGCGCTGGCTCAGCATAAATGACGCGGCTGCCCGCGACGCTGGTATTCTGCCAGGACCCTATAGGATAGAGACGCCACTCGCAATCCAACAAAAATCTGATTTCATTTTTAAATTATTAATTTTCAATTTTCAAACTTCTTCCTCCCAACCTCCACACATAATACACTATTTGCAGTCCTGAAACGAGGTACAGCCAAGAGCATAACAAGCCCGGCCATAAAACCTTGGACCTTGGACCGTTCCTATCGCAAGCGGCACAGAGTTGAGATTAAATCTTAAATGTCAAGCACGACGCACTCCCGACCCTGTACGTGGACAAACAAGAGACAACCGCAAATACCCTAGCCACTCATATCCCCAATTTTTGTCAGATACGTTTTTTTTATATATATCCACAGCTGATCAAGTTTAACAGTTTAAAGCATTCTTATCGTAAGTATTATGTCGTACTGCTATTACAATAGTCTTGTAACTCAAAATATGTGAAATTCAAGATTATAATATTGCCGACATATATTGATTACATATAAAACCGTCGCGACGGTTAATAAAACGGTTATATTGCCGTGTAGAGAATCAAATTTTAAACAGCTGTAATATAATCTTGAATTTCACATACGTCGTTAGAATATTGTAAGAAACAATTAAAAGCTATCTATTTAACTCAAAATGAGGCGAACGTCTTGTTAGTAGCAGTTGAGCTCCTTGTGAACGAGTTCGCCCAGGGAAGTACTGCCACCTTACCAATTTCTGCCGCCGAACAGTAATGTCAGCATTACTGTGTTCCAGTTTTGAAGGGGTGGTGAAATTTCAAGCACATGACACTTGTCAACTTATGTCTCAGGATGACAGGCGCATTGGCACTGCAACTTTTATGGACAGGCGTGTAGCTTACCATCAGGCGCACGACTTGTTCATCCCGTCACTTGACATTATAAACAAAAAAATATTATCTGTATTAATTAAATTTTTATTGAATTGATATTCAATTATATTTTGTGAAATTACTCCACTAGTTTGTTATAATTATTAATACAAAGATCGAACACTCAGAAAAAATTCCTTTGATCCGGTCGGATTCGAACCGACGTCTTCTTGCATACCGTGCCAGACGCTATACCAACTAAGCCACGGAACGAACCAACGGACCTCACGAATTCTTCTATGTGCTTGCGTCGTGTCTTTGTACTTGGTCTTTCAACGACTTTTTAGTCGTAGCGCCGTCTATGAGAAATCTATGACAGATTTATCACCCAGTTAGTACCTTTACAGCTACCAGTCCTGGCGAGAGATGTCGCTATTCACTGTATTAATAAAATTTTTATTGAATTGATATTCAATTATTTTTTGTGAAATTACTCCACTAGTTTGTTATAATTATTAATACAAAGATCGAACACTCAGAAAAAATTCCTTCGATCCGGTCGGATTAAATAATATTATCTGTGTTGAAACAGAAGTGTGTTCCTTTGTGAAGTTTAATTGTCCGGCAATTGTGAAATATGAATACAGGTGCTTATGCCATAGTATAAATAAGAACAAGTAGGGCAACTCACGCCTGTTCAGCGCATCAATGTTACATGTTAGTATGATCTGTACGCATAACGTGATCAATTTTGAAATTGTATATTAGATATACAAAACATATGTGTATTGCATAAACTAGCGATTCGTTCTGTGTAGGTACCATTTGGGTTCTCAGATTTATCTCAGAGAAAAGTTTAAGGAGACTGGTATCATGACTGTGGCATCGCAGTACATTTACTCAAATATTTTGTAAGCCCGTAAAAATACATAATTTCAATAAGAAAGAAGATATCCATAATATTAACCTTAGAACTAAGTCCAAACTCATGGTACCACGTTTCCGTTTAACTAAGGTAAACGATTCTTTTATGGGGAACTGTATACATTTATACAATAAAATTTCGGAGGATACATTAAGATTATCATTTCCTAAGTATAAAACTTACATTAAAAGTGTTTTAATTGAAAAGTCATATTACAAAATTGTAGAATATGTGTTAGATAAAGATGTATGGAAAGACAACGTGAGTTTATTTGAAAAGAGCAATCCCTAGAGTTTCTTGTTTGTACTTCTCAAGGAGGTCAGCGTAGTGAATGAGCAATAGCTTAAAAAATGACGTTTTCAAGTGTAAAAACTTTACCTATGGAATAAATGATTATTTTGCTTTGACTTTGACAAATTCCAGTGCGTATTGTTGCAATAACTTATTTTTAAAAACTGCATTAAATTTACCAGGTGCCAGAGTTCGACTGGTCTTCTCAGACGAAGGGGCTGGTGCTGAGCTCGTTCTTCTACGGGTACCTGGTCACGCAGCTGCCGGGCGGGTGGCTTGCGGCTAAAATAGGAGGTAACAGGTTCGTTCCATTTGCACCAAAATAACAAACTATCAAATTCCCATCAATAAAACCCATCGAGTATACCTATAATCAGAAATAAAGACAAGATAAGGGCCACCCGTCTCTGGCAACACATCAGGCAAATGGGCCTTATATCATTTTTAAATATCGACTCTCGATGCGCTGAAATCACAAATTAGAAAACTGAAATAGTACAGTGCCAACAACTGACCCGTGTGTACGTCTCCGTATATACCAAAAATATTCAGTATTTATTCTAATAATGATAATAATATCTCTATGGGGGGCTGTTCCATTTGGTGGTGTGGGAATATCAGCAAAACATCTAATTACAAAACAAACGGAATCACATTTCATCGGTAATTAAATATTAAATATGTCATTTTTAAATATTCGTCCATTATAGCAAAGTTCAAGTTAAACTGGTCGATTTGAAATAAAACGATTGACGACACCCGTCAATTAAAGCAAAAGTCACTACTTGGCAGAAAAGTTTTCAAACAAATTAAATGACGTTTCGTCTCTATTTCTGGTTATATACTCGATGATAGACCCTCACAATAACTCAAGTAAAGATATGGACAGTTAGTTGAAGATTTACAAACACCTTCGAAAATGTTATGCCTCTGGCGTAAAGACTTCATGACGATGAAGAAGACTGCTCAGAAGAGAGAGAACATTTCCTATAATATACCTGTAATCTTAGAATAATAACGCATGGAATGATAGTTTCATATCAAACGAATTGTTACAAGTGAGGCAAAAATCAAATTCATGTAGGCTAGTTTTAGTAGTAGGTTAATTTTCGGTTTTAGTGAATATTTATATAAAAATACAAGTTGAAACGCGTTACTTCCTTGTGGAATGTGATGTTAGTATCTATTTTATGTTTGTCTGACTTCTTTTTACACTCATTTACCGCACAATTCGTCATTTTTAGCTAAAATCTTGATCTGTTCGCGGTGCAAGTTGACCTTGAGCCATGAAGGCCCGCCCGCTCGTGTAGGCCCATTGGGAGCGCTTCAATTTGCCTCACTTAGCGTGTGCGGACTAGGTTTCTATGCCTTATTATTCTAAGCCTGTAATTGAAAAAAGTAGTATAATAATATTTTTTTTTATAAAAAACCCGACCTCAAAAGTTTTTGAAATTACATCTACTTGAGTACCAAGTTGTATTGGAATCAGTTAACGGAATATGGGTGAAATATAATAGAAACCTGATTTATCCACTAATTTCTCTTCCTTAGAGGTGGAATATTTACTTTAACAAAGTTCAAATACCCCCTTTCAAACAAAAATGAATCTTCGAAATCTCGTAACACACTACTAAAAAAATACAGTCGAATTGAAGCATTGGGAACAAACAAGGGCGTTCGGCACCAAAGCCCGTTTTGATGTTATTGCATCAAAAACACTATCTAGTTATCTTGTGACAAAAACTAATGCGTAAGCTTCATTCATTTAGAGGGTGACGCTCCGCCCTCATTGCTAAGATTATAAATGTGTGTTGGAATTTCGAACACGAGTGGTAAAGTGTGCAGTTTGTAAAAACTTATTTCAATTTAAAACAAATGCTCAAATGAATGAAACGTGCGACTTCATCCTCAACATGGAGCATCTAGGAGGCCAGTGAGACCTGCTCAAGATGATACTGTCAATTCATTTAAATCCAGCGAACTTAATGAATGATTAAAAATACGTTTAAATTAGTTTCAATGTAACTTTTAAATAAAACTCCTTAAAAAGCAATAATAAAACGAACGCCACATTAATTTGGTGCAACAAGGGCGGATAACACAAGGAAAAAATATATATTTTCAAATACTTCTTATTGTTTTAAATAATAATAAAGTATATAAGAGTCATATTATAAATATTAAAGAAATGTAAGACATTCAAACTTTATTTTAAATTTTCTCGAACCTCACTTTTAAGTAAAACTTTTACTTAAGTTTTTACACCCAATGCTTCAATTGAGAACCTTCCTCTTTTTTTGAAGTGGCTAAAAATTAATTTGAGAATGAAGGCAAAATTTGTGATTTCAAACTGTCTTGCGCAGGGTGTTCGCGATCGGCATCGGAGCTACGTCCCTGCTGACCCTGTTCACGCCGCCGCTTGCGCACATCAGTACCGGCTTGCTGATTGCTGTCAGAGTACTAGAAGGTCTATTTGAGGTAATAATCAAGACAATCGCGTACACTTGCTTGCCATCGTGGTAAAAGAATTTGCCAATCGGCGTAAGGTTCTGCTCGCCGACTCACAGTGGGCTGATTTCGAAAAGTGTGGACTTAAGGCTTGAAATTGTTAGAATCGGATACTACTAGTCAATATGATAATTTTATGTTTTGGAACTTTTTTCGTATCTTCATCTATACCAATATTATAAAGAGGTAAATTTTTGTAAATTTGAATATTTGTATTTCTGGAACTACTCAACCGATTCAGAAAATTCTTTCATTAATAGAAAGTTACAGCATCCCCGAGTGATATAGGCTGTTGTAATAGGATTAATATTGGAATCTTTATACGGGGCGCAACTAGTAGTTATAGTTTTTGAGTAATAACACTTTAAAAAATGTTTGTAGAAATATTTAAGATTTGACGTAACTTATTTTAATTTCGATATTATGCGGTACATTCTCGACACGATAAAAGATAGCACACATAAAATTAATGCCAATCAAAAAGATAATAACATTATTAATATCAAGACGCAGCAGTCTCATCACCCTAAAATGTCACTTGTTTTGCTAAAAAACACACGTGTAAACAATCGGGAGCTTATCATAAACACGAACAAAAGATCAAGGTTGTTAAGAAATATGCTTATCTTTGACAATTGTGGTCAAGTTAGAATAATAGCAGGTAGTAATTAGGTCAGTTTGTCCCATTCGAGTAAACTTCTCTCAGAACGTGATTACATTTCGTAAGAAACGTACTATTTATTTTGAAATAATACCCTTTTCTTGGAAGTTTTATAAAAATGGTTGGTGAATTGGTGACTAACCTAGACTTATTTGTAAAACTAAAAAAAAGTGGCAATATTAAAAATGCTGCGGCATTATTTGATATTATAACATTTAGTTTAAACAAAAATTTAAGCGAAGACAATATCAAAAAGTTGAAAGCGTTTTGTGCAACATATTGTTCTAATCTTCACAGAAATTGGCTCAGTGCTAATAGAAGAGAAGAAGATTGTATAAAGAAATATAGTAAATGGTTGGATGCAGATGTATTATGGCCCGATTATGTTAGGAGTGCTTCAGAACAAAGCGACGAACCATCTACGACCACGCCTATTACATCAGCACAATTTGCAACATCATAAAAAATAAGCGGTGGAACCTATACTGAGTTGAGTCCAAGAAAACCTTTCTGTGATTTAGGGCCTAAACAAAAAAGAGTCGTGCTGAGAATATTGATAACACAATGTCTTATGATGAGATATCGTACGTACATTCCATGAAATGAAAAGCTGATGGTCATGGTGACATTGCCAAAATCGTTGATTACTTGCTTAAAAATCCACACGATGTGAAAAAAGTAAAAGAATGTAATAGTAACAAAACTGAAAAACCATTGTTTGATGCAGATGAGGCTTTAGGTTTGTTTGTATCACGAAAACTATCCAAGTGGCAGTATAATACATTGAGAAAAAGTGTTGCAGAAAAAGGTGTGCATATATTTCCTTCCTACTTTAAACTCCAAAAAGCAAAACAGTCGTGCTATCCACCTAAAGAGGAGATTACACTAACAGAGACCACTGCTCAAATAAAATTGCAAGCGCTCTTAGATTTGACAGCAAGCAGATTATTAAAAGCTATACCGTTAAATGACGATTGTAAACAAATGAAACTAATAAGTAAATAGGGTTTTGACGGTGCCTCGAATCAAGTTACATATAAGCAAACAATAGAATCAGAAACGGAAGATAATGGAGATGATTCCAGCGTATTTATGGGAAGTTTAGTACCCATCAAGTTAGTTTCTGGAGAATCAACGATTTGGGAAAACGACTCGCCAAATTCAACACATGTGTCGCCCACTATTTTTTAGATTCTTTAAAGAGAATAAAGCAACCATAATACAGCAAAAGACATCAGAAGAATCTGAAATTGACCAACTGCAGACTACAAAAGTAGAAGATATTTAAATTACTCATTCCTAATTGCTTACTATGATAGACAGTAAAGCCACAGCAATTTTAAGTGAAACATCAATGCAACGATGTTATATGTATATGTAAAGCGTCTCCCAAAGAAATCAATGAGTTAGATCTTACATCATCAAAAAATATAGATACCGAGTTATATAAATATGGCCTATCCTCATTGCATATGTGGATGCGTATGATGGAGTGTATTCTTCACATAGCGTATAGATTAGATTTGAAAACGTGGGTTGTGAAAGGTGAACAAAAAGCCGCTCTGGAAACTAGAAAAAAATTATTCAGGACGCCTTTAAAGTTCAAATGGGTTTATTGGTTGATGTTGTTAAACAAGGTCATGGTACAACGAATGATGGAAATACGGCAAGACGATTTTTCTCAAACTATAAAACATCAGCTTCATTCATCACTACAGGTGTTGATGAAAATTTAATTAAAAGGTTTGCCACAATTTTGCAAGTCATTTCTTCGGGACAAACAATAAATATAACAAAATTTAAAGAATATGCTGAAGTAACTATGACAAAACCTTAGGTAAACTTGCTGATATTTGAAATGCAATTGTTGAAAGAAATTGTTAAAAGCGTTTGCTATTTGGGTATTGTCTGTCAGTCGTCATCATCGTCTGTCGTCATCTTTTATACTCGATATGTTTCTGTCAAATTTTTGTTCTGCTTGGTTTGTTAATTTATTATACACCACGATTCTTTGATTTTATTTAGTGCTCTGTTAATCCTATTTAAAGTTTGGAACTTAGCATGATATAATACTTTTTCTATTTCTAGGGAAGTTTTATTTTTAATAATAATATACAACAAAAGAATTTAAAAACTCAATGTATATCACTATAAATATACTGAGGATGAAACTATGACAAATGCGCCCTACTTCTTTACACCATGGATGCGTAATAGATTTTTTTTTTAATTTATAACATTTTCAACCCAGACCGTTATATTAGAAAACTCGCACTGAACCGCAAGTGCAGATATAGATTTTATGGTAACTCGAGACTACAACTATATGGATCAATACATTATTTTTTGAAAAAATTTGAGATTTCAGAGATATACCCCAATTTCACTTTTTCTCCATACAAAAAAAGTTTCAGAGCCATATAACTATAAAATTACTGTGTCAATCGAAAATATTCACATGACAGTTTATGATTGTATTGGTGAGTAAAATCAATATCCATCATCATATTTATAAAAGGAGTTGTTTAATTTTCAAGTACCCCTAAGTCCACTAGCGATCATTTTCAGCCCACTGTGCGACTGTTGCCCAGGCGTCAGGCGTACAAAAAAGTATGTCGAGCGGGTGGGCTCCTTTCGTGCACCCCATTAAAACAATACATTTTGTTACAATTCAGTTTGTTTGTAAAAACAAATACTTATAGGTGATTTATGTCCGGAAAAATAGTTTCATTCTCTAGTGCTTTAGTTACTACTTTGGAATCAGGGCAACGTGTGTGATATTATTTATTATTGCCTAATAGTTATATCTTATAACTAGTTTACATCTATTTAATGAAGAATTAATTACCCGAATTTTAACTTTTGAGTAGTCTAACATTGATTCGTGTCTTTGTGAAGTTATATGTGCACTAATACAACATTAAATATAATTTAATAAAGCCACGCCTACCGGGGAGTGTGCAGAGTGCGGGAAGATCGGCCACTTTATCAAAAAATAGGGTTGATATCAATCTTAAGTCAAAGGGACGATATAGTCGACGATGAAGCGTGCCGACCTAAATAATGCCTATTCACTCACACCTTGTAAAGGCCCAAGTTATAGCGTTCAGGGAAGAGGTCTGCAGGCAGGGAATTCCACTCCATAACCATTCGGTATATAATTGTGGATTAGGTGTGTTGGCGAGACGCTTGCCTAGCAGTTTTCAATGGAGGGGGAAAGAGAAGAAATAGAAATACTTTGGGATTTTTCGAACGTATTTTATGTAGCGATTGACAACAACAAATAAAAAAACATAACGTCACAAGGAATACAAAATTTAAAGGAATATAAAAACAGACCACATCAAAAAGAATGTGCTCACACACAATGTGATTGTTTGCACGCATAAATTAAGTTAAAATTTAATTAATTACTTTTATTTAATACGTGTAAACTAGTCATTATTATAAATAAACTTATAACTATATATTTTAAGTGAGAAAATAACATCAGGATTCTTTCTCTTGAGACGCAATAATGCAGACAGCCTTCCCGTTCCCTAGGGCGTAACGTACCCCTGCATCCACGCCGTGTGGTCCCGCTGGGCGCCCAGCGAGGAACGCGCGCGTCTGGCCACATTCGCCTTCAGCGGCAGCTACGCCGGCACCGTCGTCTCCATGCCTATATGCTCCTTGCTGGCGCACTACACCGGCTGGCCGGGGATATTCTACGTTTTTGGTGAGTCTAACCCGATGTGACTACGGTGCCCGGACACAGTCCATGCAACACCAGATTCATCCCCTAGTTTGCCACCTTTAGAGTTTGCACTCGTTTGCACTGAAATATAGACACAACGCCAACAACTGACCTGTGTGTACGTCTCCGTATATTCCAAAAATATTCTGCATTTATTGTAATAAAGACAATATCTCTAACAATGGCGTGCTGTTCCATTCGGTGGTATAGGGGAAAACAGCAAAACGTCTAATTACAAAACAAACGCAGTCAAATTTCATCGGTAGTTAAATATGTGATTTTGCAATTTTCGTCGATTATAGCAAAGCTCAAGTTAAACTGGTAGTTTTGAAGTGAAACAATTGACGGCACCCGTCAATTGTTTCTGATTCGGGCTGGCCAATCTCAAATCATCAAAATAGTTTTCAATTGAATTAAATGACATTTCGTCTATATTTCTGGTTATAATATACACGATGGTTTCCACAAATAGTTAATTATTAATAATGAAATGTTATGGTGACATTGCAGGCATAGCAGGGCTCGTGTGGACGACGATCTGGTGGCTCGTAGTGAAGGAATCGCCCGAGCACGACCCGCTCATTACTCCCGCAGAACTTAAGTACATACAGGTGAGAATTATTTGAAATGTCAACTTTGAAAGTTTATTCTATGGTAGTCTTCAATTTTCAAAACTTGTTAATAGTTCAAACTAGACGGTATTATTTGGCACCCATGTGATGATTATAAGTGAAACATGAATCTGGTGCACGCTAGACATTCTAAACACAGCATCCTAGAAACGTTTTCGGCTAAACTCGATGCGCCGATGCTTCCTCATTTCATCCAGGTTCTGGAAATTACGTTTTTGTGGTAATGTATGGTTCTGATAATGTATGTTTTTGTGGCTTGTTTCTGTATCTACTAATAATAGTTGTAAGTTAAAATTGTCTGTATTTACTGGGAAGTGGACCTTGGATGCCAAATAAATTATTTATTTATTATCATTATTTGAAAATAATAATGTGCCAGACAATCACACCAATAGCTTAGCCTCAAAACTAGGGAATTCCCTGTACTATGAGCACCAAAGCAACGGAATTCACTCTAGGGCACTTCCCAGAACACCTAAACCAACTTAGAAATGTTCATTTCTCGAATTAGTCCTACTGGAAATCCAACTCGGGGCCTCTGCATCTTAAGCCCCCAGTGTGAATTATTAAGCTACCGATTTTGTAAAAATACGTTAACACTTCCTTAAGAGTTTGATGAACCCACGCACGCACGCATGCACGCACGTACGCGCGCACGCACGTATGCACGTACGCACGCTTGGTCCTACAATCCTTTACTTCAAGGCCTCTACAATAACATAGGACTATTTCCTCACACTTGCTCGTAAATAGTATGCAAAACTTGACTAGAATGCCTCAAATAAAATCCTCGGGCCTTTTTTGTATTCTTTCGGTGAGGATTTTTTTTTTAATTTGTAGCACGACATACTTCCTTACATAGATCAGGTTTAAACTCAAACAAGGAGGTTACTTAAGTTCAAAATTGAAACATTCGCTTAAAGTGTTATCGAAACAGAAATTTTATTGCAATACGTACCACTACGTACATACCACTTATATTAAATCATAGTATAAACATATCATTACGAATTTCTTATAATTGATTTTAATTATTTTGTGTATAAACATTTTGCAATTTTTTTTACTATTCATCATGGCTGTATGCGTCTTTACTTTTTACAACATTTTAGTTCGAGTTGTATTATCTATTGAAGAATTGCTAGCAGGCCATCGGTTGATAAAAAAAACTACAACACAACACAATTGTTGTGAACCATATTTATTCATACAAGAAATAAACATTGTATTTATTACCTCGCAAATGTGATGACAAACATTGTACGTATTACGAACTAATGTTTCTATCTCTCTTCTATCAGCTGACCGACATACTTGGGGTCCTTTGCAGGAGTCCCGCGGCACTCCGCTGGTGGAGGGCTCCAAGGTGCGGCACCCCTGGCGGGCCATGCTGACGTCAGCGCCCGTGTGGGCCATAGTGGCCGCGCACTTCAGCGAGAACTGGGGCTTCTACACGTTGCTCACGTTCCTGCCCACCTTCATGCAAGGTCAGTCACTGTGTGTATTATAGTTCAAAATATTAAGTTTTCCACCCTGCCTGTAATGAGGTTACATCTGCAAAATAACGACTTTTCAGGAAAGAAGTATAAAGATTCTAAAAACAAAATTAGTCGAAACTTTTTATGCTATAATCGGAGAGTTAAAAATTTCACACATACATAATTTGTTTCATGTATTTAGGCTATTATTTTCTTGACTTTCATGTGATAAACCTTCCTTTGACGTATGATCACATGTAAGCAAAATAATTTTTTTAATGCACGCACTCATACTAGGGAAACCCTGTGTCGCGGGTACTATGGACACACTTAGACAACCACAAATTACACCCAAGCTCACGAGAGAAATAAATGTAGGCTATACAAATATTTCTCCTAACCCGGGGATGGAACCCGGGAGCTCTGCGTGGCAGTCCAGCATAGCAACCGTTCGGCCGAGGAGGCATTGCGACTGTGTCACTCTCCATTTAGTAGCAATAAAGGTCCTTGTTAAAGAGTTCGTCCAGGGTACTGCCACCGTACCTGTTTCTGAAAAGCAGTAAAGCTCTTATTTAAATGATCGTTTTAAATTTGCAAAAGCAGCAGGCAAAATATCTAAACGGTCATCTTTTTTAATTATTGATCCTTTATCTCTGAGACAGAAAATGAATTAAATCAATCGATATATGTGTCGATATATTTTAATCTGTTCTGGGCTATTGTATGATTTGTGTTAATTAACTTTGATAGCTTCATGTTGAGCATTAAGTGTCGTATTCGAGAACTCTACTCAGTGCTCAAGTCAGGACTTGAGTATGATTCAAAGCACTAGAAATCATACTCAAGTCCTTGCCATTAGGGTCGTATTTCCAGTGCTTGAAATCATACTCAAGTCTGCTCAAATCCTGACTTGAGCATTCAGTAGAGTTCTGGAATACATCCCTAAAACTTAGACAAATGAGCATTAAAAAAATTTTGACATTTTGTCTCCATTACTGGTTATATACTCGAATATTAATTAAGTATTGAACATAATAATAGTGTTACCTTGAATGCAGTTCGTTTATAATTTATCCGTAGATCAACTAATATACATAGGGCGCACTGTAAGTTTCCGGAACTGGTTGTAACCAGTTCCGGAAACTTACAGTTTATGTATAAACAATATTTAAAAAGTAATTACAATATTTGAAAATGGAACTCTTTAGCTGTAGAATGCAGTTTGCTTCAATTTAACAATTTTGCAAATTGCAATTTAACAGCTCAGTGGAGCTTCACTCTGCTTCTAACTGCTTTTTGATTTGCATTTCGTGATGGTCGCCCGTCCACTGCTGTGAACAACAAAAACACCGATGCTGTGCGCCGTATGATCAAAACAGACAGGCATGTAACATACCTTGAGATTCGGGCATCTTTAAGCATGAGTCAAATACAATCAATACTACACAAACATTTGGGTATGAAAAAGCTGTGCTCTCGGTGGATCCCACACAATTTGACTGAGGCTCAAAAAACGGATCGCGTCACATGGTGCAATGCCATGCTTACCAGATTCAACGAAGGGGCGTCAAATTTGGTGTGGGATATAGTAACAGATGATGAGGGATTAGCCGAAAACAACCAAAGTGGCGCGCGGGTAAAGTGCCTCTAAGCGGATGATTGCTTCTTTTTTTAATAAAACTGGACACGTGGCTACTGTTGCTTTGGAGAATCGTTGTACCGTGAATAGTGATTGGTACACGAACATTTGTTTGCCGGAAGTTATTGACAGACTCCGTAAAAATAACCGTAAACGCCGTATCATCTTGCACCACGATAATGCCACACGGCCAGAAAGACAAATGAATTTTTGAAGGTGAACAACGTTGACCTTATGAGCCATCCCGAGTACAGTCCTGACCTGGCACCTTGTAACTTTTATTTATTTCCAAAAATTAAGAACCAGTTACGCGGTCAACGATTTTCATCACCTGAAGAGGCTGTCGAAGAGTATGAAAATATGTTTCAGAGATTGTCACGGAGGAGTGGCATAAATGTTTTCAAAATTGGTTCATTCATACGAGAAAGTGCATTAACGCTAACGGAGATATTTTGAGAAATAATAAATACATTTCTGACCATTTATGTTATTTTTTTCTTATTCATTCCGGAAACTTATAGTGTGCCCCACGTGGATGGAACAATTAATATATAAATGAAACATAAAAAAATATAGTTTAATTTAAAAAAGTGCATTTACAATAGATCAATTATTTATTTGAGAATCAAATAATATTATCCCAGAGAAAAAGGTAGACAATGCCATAGGTATCATGCCTAGGATGCTGGCTATGACTCCCCTTCAGTTAGCTAAACTTATTTTTTGAGAGAGAGAGGGCTGCCTCTGGTCAACAGATGCAAAGCTTGTTAGGATCTTACCAGTGGCCTCCAGAGATCCAAGGTTTTCACCGCAAAATGTTTTATTATATTAACCTTTATACTTTTCTGAATTTCTAGACGTCTTCAAGTTTGAAACGTCGCAGACCGGATGGCTATCCGCCATACCCTACCTGGCAATGGCCATAGTGTTGCAAGTGGCCGGCCATATGGCCGACTGGCTGCTGAAGCGACGCGTCATGTCCAGGACCAATATTAGGAAGTTGTTTAATTGTGGAGCCTTCTTAGCGCAAGTGAGTATAAAAATTGGTCAACTCTCGGATTCTGCAAAGAGTAGGCAGGCGTCAAATTGTCGATTAAACAACGCTAATAGAACGCCTGCTATGTGCGTCGGACCTTTAAACTAGTGATGTAACTGAAGTTTCAAATTTTAGCAGAAACAGATGCGTGAATACTATAAATATACTGCAGTACTTGTTTTTGGTTTCATAATTGCACTTAACACAACACAAGACTGCTAAGCGCGCTCCTCATCCTTTGCAAACGTTGTACAGTTCTATTATAAAAGTTGCGGAAGCAAAAACGGAAATAAATGTGAAAAAAGCGTACGTAACTCCGCTGTTACGAAATCAGCAAGGCCTGTTGCACATAAATTATAGAACGTACAACCCATGACAGCTTTCTATTTGCAGAATTCTTGAAAAGCAATAGTTATCGAGTTCTTAGGTTGTCGCGATTGTTACACATGTAAAGGGCCCGTAACGTTGGTTTGTTTGAAAACAAATATACGCGATTTAAATCCGGAAAAATAGTTTCATTTTCTAAGCAACAGTTACTCATACGTATCTATCGAGGATTTGATGGCTTAACTAATTTAGAGATTTAGCCCATCATCAATCAGGACCAGAGATGGGCGAGATCCCTGGTTTTTACCCGGCTCTTTGTCAACGTGTTTTAATGTGATTGAAACCCATTATATACACCCGGAATCGAGGGCAAAACCTATTTGCAACTAAATATTAGTAAATACTACAAAATGTTTATTGCTTGCTTCCATATTTCACCTTTCTATTGAATCTATTTGCTTGAAAATTGCGTTAAAATGAGAACACCTAAATCGGTTTTCATAAAAATCGAATTGTAATGTGCGTCACTAGTTGTAAGTCAGAGTTCACAGGATTTCAAGATGGATATTGTGTGGAATTGCCTCTTTTTCTTCTAAAAAGATTGTTTACATTTTATGGAATTTATATTCAATTATTTTTATGTGAAATTACTCTACTCGTTTGTTATAATTATTAATATAAAGACCGAACACTTAGAAAAAATTCCTTCGATCCGGCCGGATTCGAACCGACGTCTTGTAGCATACCGCGCCAGACGCTATACCAACTAAGACACGGAACGAACCAGCGGACCGCACGAATTTTTCTATGTGCTTGCGTCGAACCTTTGTATTTAGTTTTTCAACGACTTTTTAGCCGTAGCGCCATCTATGATAAATCTATGATATTTCGTCACACCTTTACAGCTACCAGCCCCGGCTAGAGATCCAGCTAGGGATCGAAGGCATTTTTTCTGAATATTCGATCTTTGTATTAATAATTATAAGATTTTTTACATCGAAATTTGTAATTAGTATGAAATTGTACATAATTCCGTATGCGCCGTTTCTGCCCACGATTTTGGGCAGACATGGGTACAAACCCGGTTAAAATTGTCGATGGGATTTTAATATACTGCCCATCTCTGATCATGGCTAATACGGATTGAGCACATCACACGATTTCCAAATGTTTTAAATCGTCGTTTAGATTTCATTACTTTTGTTCATTCACAAACATCGAGTATATAACCAGAAATAGAGACGAAATAAGGACCATATATTCCTGGTAACACATTAGCGATACAGCTCTTATAAATATCAACTCTCGTTTGCACTGAAATATAGACAGGCCAACTACTGACCTGTGCGTGCGTCTCCGTACATTCCAAAAAATATTCTGTATTTATTGTAATAAAGATAATATCTCTAACAATGCCGTGCTGTTCTATTCGGTGGTGTGGGAAAAACAGCAAAAACATCTAATTACAAAACAAACGGAATCATATTTCATCGGTAATTAAATATGTAATTTTGCAATTTTCGTCCATTATAGCAAAGCTCAAGTTAACTGGTCGATTTGAAGTGAAACAGTTGACGACACCCATTGACGACACCCGTCAATTGTTTCGAACTCGGGCTAGCCAATCGGAGCGCAGTTGTCACAGTAATGATATGGCAGAATAGTTTTCAAACAAATTAAATGACATTTCGTCTCTATTTCTGGTTATATACTCTATGTTCACAAATGTACATAACTCAGAGACAAAAGTCATAGGTACAAGCCGCTACAGGTGTTCAAACTGTCGAACGCTACATCCTTGTCCGATAGTATTTCTACGTTAGAATTAAATTTCTTGTCGTAACCCTCCTGTTTGTCCGCAGACGCTGTTCATGGTGTGCGCGGCGTACTCATCGTCGGTGACGAGCTGCGTGGTGTTCCTCACCATCGCCGTGGGTCTCGGCGGCTTCGCCTGGTCGGGGTTCAGGTACATATCTATTTTTATTACTAACTTTAACCATGTGCGCCGATGATAACGTCGTCGTAGCCAGCGACGAAGTGATCAACATGTTTTTCAGATGTTTAAATAATTACAACTATTTTATAAAAAAAAACGACTTACACACATAATACCAGTCTAATGAGCTGTTTATTAATAGAGGCTTAGTATTTCTTATTGATGTCAGTGAGAACAAACAAACGAATAAAGATGAATGCCTACACCATTTCAGGATCCTTGTGGTTGACCAGCTGTTAAACGCACAGAACAATAAATACAGTACACGTGCACGGCGCTTGTGCTAACAGTACGCAAAGTTCCGCATACTTGGACTCAGTCCGCGCAAAAGCTCTAAAATCGTGGAAAAATGCCTTATTTTGCTAGTTTGGAGTGCAAAAATTATAGTCGCATTTGTAATAATAGGGGTTAAAGTATGAAATTGCCGATTTGTACTGAAAA
>NW_020655228.1:0-19206 GCF_003589595.1 Hyposmocoma kahamanoa
TGGGCATTTCCAAGTGCTGGACCAGCGGTGGCCGCATTGTGGCCCTAGGCGATGATGGTAAGCGACACTCTATTACGTCTCTTGACGACCTTGAGCGTATTCCGGCCGCAAATCATGCTCGGACTGTGGAGTTGCAACAAAGCAAACCAGTTGGTGGAGTCAAGGTGGCGGCGAACCCAGCTGGAGGCTCTAGGCCTAGACCACGGCGGGAACTTGCAAGAAAATAAGTGTGTTCGCTTTCTTTTGTGTGTAGCTTACGTTTATGATTTGTGTTTGCAAATTTCCTGTGTTAAAAAGGCTATATTTCTATTTTTATGTATCTGCCGATCGCCGGTGTGTCGGGTATGACGCTCTTTTTCTAAATTTCATATCGGTACCTTTCACAAACTAGTAGTACCTTCTTTCTTACTTTCGTATTATAAAATTACATGTCTAACCACTTGTTTGAACAAAATCATTAAGTTTGGTATACTTCTGTCATATGACAGTTTTTTTTTTTTGTACCAATTAATTGATTAAATAAGTTTAGATACGTCAAAACCATAACTTAGAAAGTGTATTCGAGAGTAATGTTGTCTCTTACTATTTTTACCATTATGTCCCTATTTTTGTCACAAAAACTGCTTTTTTTTTTCTCTCTTAACGATGCGTTCAGTGTGTTATTTTGTTCTCAACATTGTATGTTTGTTGCGTTCCGTTTTGTGTTTTTTTTTCTTATTCTTTGATTGAACTGTGCTTTAATTTTTGTTACATATTTTATTGTTTATTTCACTCATTGTTTTATTCTTGGCTGCTGGCGGGTTACAGATTAAACTGTCGATTTTAGTACTTATTACTACTTATATTATAAATTTAGTATATTATTATTATTTATTTATTACACCATGGATATCTCGTTATGCAATAATAGTGATTATTTTGTCTCTTGCTCGTCAGACGAGGACAGCTTTCACAGCTTACCCCCTTCCTTACATCAAAATTTGGAATCCATCTTTTCTGATGTGCCACGTAATTTTAATGTTGCTCACATCAACGCACAGAGCATTCCGGCTCATTATCCTAACCTACTTGCCTCTTTTGATGTAAGTAATATTCACGCTATCCTTGTTTCTGAATCTTTTCTAAATTCTTGTCTCTCTTCTACTTCTTACTCCTTACCTGGTTTCCACTTAATTCGCAATGATCGATTAAGTTCATCTCACGGCGGGGTAGCCATTTACTTGCGTAGCTACATTCCCTTCAAAATTATTAGTAAATCTGTTCAACCACCACCTCCCAATACGGCTGAGCATCTTTTTCTTGAGGTAACGCTTTCACATGTAAAAATTCTTCTAGGTGTTTATTATAGTCCTTCTCTTACAATAGACTACTTCCCCTCCTTCGAAAATCTTCTTGAAGACTTGTTACCATCGTATGACCACACCATTATCATGGGGGATTTCAACACCTGCCTCTTGAAGAATGATGTTCGCACGAATAAACTTCATACTGTTGTCAATTCTAGTAATCTTCATGTTTTGCCCCTATCTTCAACTCATCACTTTCCTAATTGTTTGCCCTCTCTTTTAGATTTGATAGTGGTTTCCTCACTTAATCACGTCGACAAGCATGGTCAGTTTACTGCAGAGGCATTTTCCTACCACGATCTAGTGTACCTTTCGTATAAGGTTCGTCCTCCTAAGCCAAAGCCCAAAATTCTAATGCAAAGAAATTTTGCCAATATTGACATTACCAGACTGCGTGGGGATGCCAGTGCCATGGACTGGTCAGTTATTGAACAGGCCGATTCAGTTGATGAACAGTTGCAACTTTTTAATTCCTCGCTCATTCAACTGTATGATATCCATGCTCCTGTTCGTCCTGTGCGCGTCAAGCACCTTCCTGCTCCTTGGCTCGATGATGTTATCCGCAAGCATATGGGCATCAAAAATCGGGCTAAAATAGTGTTTAGAGCCGACCCGTCTGATGCCAATCGGGAAAAATATCATCAAGTTCGAAACCGCTGTAACACTATTATTAGAGATGCACAACGTCGTCACGTACATAAAGCCGTTGAAAACGGGGACCCAGCGAAGGTCTGGAGGTTTTTTGAAATCTTTAGGTATTGGAAAAGTTCCTAATAGCAAAACTTCTATTGACGTTGACCTTAATCTCCTTAATACTCACTTCTCCTCTTCTTCTTCTATTGATAACAAGGTTAAGTCAGATACTCTGCAATTTCTTTCTGAATTGCCATTACCTAATATTCCTTCTTTTGAACTCAGCCAGTTCACTGTTGGTGATGTCAAGAGGAACATTCTCTCCATCTCATCGAATGCCGTTGGTTGTGATAGCATTAGTCGTAATATGATCATTCCGCTCATTGATATCCTCACTCCTGTC
This sequence comes from Hyposmocoma kahamanoa, assembly GCF_003589595.1. Lineage (NCBI taxonomy): Eukaryota > Metazoa > Arthropoda > Insecta > Lepidoptera > Cosmopterigidae > Hyposmocoma > Hyposmocoma kahamanoa. The sequence goes on from NW_020655228.1 coordinate 2,383, forward strand.
ATAACCAAAATCCTTAATACATCCATTTCCACTGGTACCTTTCCATCTGCTTGGAAAGATGCCCACATCATTCCTCTTCCAAAGAAAACGAATCCCTCTTCCCTTTCTGAATATCGCCCTATTTCCATTCTCCCTTTCCTCTCCAAGGTCCTTGAAAAGCTTGTCCATCATCAACTCACCCTTTTCCTTACTCGTCACAATCTTTTTAATCCTTTACAATCCGGTTTCCGCTCTGGACATAGTACGACTACTGCTCTTGTCAAAATCTCTGATGACATTCGACTGGGAATGGAGAATCATCAACTCACCGTCCTTACTCTGTTGGACTTCAGCAGTGCCTTCAACACCGTTGATTTCGACTTGTTGCTTGCGCTGTTTGATTCTCTTGGCATTTCTCCGGCAGTGACTGGCTGGTTCCGCAGTTACCTGTATGGGCGGCGACAGCGCATTCGTTGCGAGGATTCATTCTCTTCGTGGTGTAATGTTGTTGCTGGTGTACCGCAGGGCGGCGTATTATCCCCTCTTCTATTTTCTATTTTTATTAACTCCATCACTTCTTCACTTTCTTCTTCTTACCATCTCTATGCAGATGATCTCCAAATATATACACAGGCCCCTCTAACCAACTTACGTGACGCAATTTGTGCTACGAATACAGATCTTGAGAGGATCCTCACCTGGAGTCAATCATTTGGTCTCAGTGTCAACCCTTCCAAAACACAATGTATAATCATTGGCAGCCCCTGGTTCCTAACGCGTATTAATCCTTCCTTACTGCCACCTATCACGTTTGATAGCGTTCAAATCCCACTCAGTGCCACCGTTAGGAACCTTGGGGTTATTTTCGATAAGTGCTTATCGTGGAGGCCTCATGTCACTGAGTTAAGTAGGAGGGTGTTTGCTGCGCATGGGTCTCTTCGGCGTTTAGGTTATTATCTTCCCATTCCGACGAAAATCAGTTTAGCACAATCACTCCTTTTGCCTATTCTGGACTATGCAGATGCGTGCTATCCTGATTTGTCTGAATGTCTCCTCGGCAAACTAGAGCGGCTGCAGAATCTTTGCATTAGGTTCATTTTTGGGTTACGTAAATTTGACCACGTCTCCGATTTTCGCTCGAAACTTAGATGGCTACCCATTCGTCGTCGTAGAGATCTCCGCGTTTTATCCCTACTGTACACTGTCCTTTTTAATCCAACTTCTCCTGCTTATCTTAAGAGTTGTTTTGAATATCATAGCAGTACTCTCCCTCGCACCTTGCGCTCTTCTTCTACTCTTTCTCTGAACTGTCCTATCCATTCCTCAAAATACTTTTCCAACTCCTTCACTATTAGGAGCATCAAGCTGTGGAATGACCTGCCTGAGTCGATCAGACGAGCAAAGACTATTGAGTCATTTAAAATCCTAGTCAAGGCTCATTACCTTAAATTATAAATTCTACTCTGCTGTCTTATTTATTGGTTTTTTTTAAATTTTTTTTTTATTTTCCTCTTCTGTGGTGATAATATATTTATTTGTATGTATTATATTAGTATTTAAGTATTTATGTAATTTATATGTTAGTAGATATTTATTATTTATTTCATTCATATATTATGATGTTTAATAATAATATCATATTTATTGCGCCCTCTATTATTATTACTACTTTTAGTTTATCCTATCACCCCCAAGGTTGCCTGGCAGAGATTGCTATTTAGCAATAAGGCCGCCTGTTGTACACTGTATTTTTGATTGTGTTGTATTTTTGCTTGTTTATTGTGCAATAAAGAATATTGAATTGAATTGAATTGAATAGTTAATCTAATAGGTAGATTTAAAAGTTTAGAGGTCCATAAATGGCAAACTTTCCGTGTTCATTTTTTGGAAGTAACACAAACATTTCCGAGCATGTTTGTGAAAATTTATTTTACCTATATCTTTCGCTTTGACTTGAGGGATAGATGGCGTTGTACCGGTTTTAGACATCTTACCTGTTGCTCGGGCAGTACGAGGCCCAATACTCTGGGCTCTGGTGGAAGCAGCAGCCATACGAGGCACCCGGCAATGCCCATCACGAGTGCAGGGTACATAAACGAAAGAGACCAGTCGCGTTCAACGAATGCTGCTGCCATCAATGTACCTTTAAAGAACAAATGGGTGCATTAAGCCGTGGCAACCTAATATTTTGACCTGTTGTTAGATAGTTGCGTAATTTAAGTGATGATTTGGTAATCAATGTCATAATTAACCTGCAAATATACAATAATTAGTAAGTAAAACACCACGCGCGTATAATAAAAACGAGTTGTTTGTGCACGAATATAAAAGGCCGATACACGATGGGCGGAGGCTTTTTGACGGACGGCAACGTACTTGAGCAGCCGCTCTGCTGGAACGATGTGCTATTCTAGCGGCTTCTTGTATTTTCGAATGTGTTTAAATCTAGCTAATGCTTAATAGCTAACAATTTCTCAATATAAATGCTATAAAATGTACATAAATATATTTTTAATTGTGTGCCTATGAGCGGCATAAAAAAAAAGTGATTATAGGATGTATATGCTTACATATAGATTGAAGTAAAACCACAAATGATGTACTGTATAATTATTTAAATGCTTAGTTTATGGTGTATATGTTAACTTCTATAAGTATAACTCTTGTTTTCACAAGTAAATTAATTATGAATCAATAGTTAATTATAACCATAGAAAAGGTTGTAATTACTCAGCACATTATAATTTGTTTAACTGTGTATAAAAGCCCTTGTTTACTAAAAGTATTTAAGATGCTATGGAGCATGACTTTGATTAAAAATATAGCAATAAAAATATGTCTTGATATGACTTATAGTTTAATTCCGCCTTCTAATACTGATATTTCACAATACTTAATTTAAAATTTACCACGAGATTTTCGGTGAAGGAAAGAATCGTGATTAAACCTGCACGTTAAAGCAGGTGTTGAGCCAGCGTGGCGGACTATGGCTTAAACCCTAGCCTGAGAGGGGACCGGTACCCAGCCGTATGACGTTTAATTGGGTTTGATGATGTTGATTCCTCGAGATAGGTTAACGGTACGAACAAGTCGTGCGTCTGGTGGTATACGACACGCCTATCCATAACAGTTGCACTGCCACAATGCCCGTCGCTCTGAGACATAAATTTACAAGTCCCATGAGCATGTAATTTCACCAGCACCCGTAAAAACTGCAGCGCATAATACTCACATCATTGCTTGGCGGCAGATATAAATAAAGTGGCAGTACTTTCATATTTTTTAACTGCCTCGGTGGCCGACCGACTACCACGCGGAGATCCCAGGTTCGATAAAAGCATGTGTATATAATAAAAAAATATATATATATCCAGATCATAGTTTCCCAAAGTGGTCCCTACCGTTCCCCAGTGGGCGCTGAAGAGTCCAAGGGGGACGGTAGGGGCAAAGCATCGGAAGCAATTGGAGGCGTTGATGTTGTCCAAGGGGTGCTACCGAATTTGAAAAAAGATCCTGAATTATATCTATTTTTAGTGCCACCCCAAAAACCAACTTTCCTCTCAGATTTTCAAAGGTTAGTTGGAAGAAATCTTTATGGGATAAACTCGCCTTTGTACACAAATATTTAAATTGTTTCTGAAAATTTGTAAGTTACTTTGTGGTACAATAAAGTGTTTAAATAATAAATAAATAATAAATATATATAAATATATCGTCGCTTAAATGCTAAACGGCCGCATGTAAAAAATTAGTTCACTTTTTTATTGGAGAGGCGATCAAAGTTTTCGATCTCATTTTTTAAAATTTTAATATTGCTTTATTTTTAAATACCCATGCATTTCTACTCAAAAGATGCGTATTTTAAGGCTCTATAAATTTGTAAACACAGACAGAACTCACAAAAAACTGTTTATGTCAAAAGTTAGCCACGGAAATGCAGAATGCCAAGCAGGCATTTGCGTAATTCCGTTGTTTATATTGCCAAATCGGTACGTGTCTTCGTGTAGTATTAAAGTTTGAACGTTTTTAAACACATTTTTGCAATAAAAACATTTTTGAATTTTTTTGTGATGCGGTTTAGCATTTAAGTGACGATGTGTATATAGCACTGATAATACAATAGTGTATTAACTCAAAAAGAGGACTTTCTCTGAATCGATGGAAAACGAATTATTCACTGCCCGCAAAAAATCATTGAAATTATGTATATGTTATAGTTTATTATAGACACTAAATAATGTCCTAAATATAAAAAAAAAAAAATTGAAGGATTATTTTGGTTTTGAGTTAAGTAGATATCTTTTGATTGTTTCTTACAATATTCTAGCGATGGTTTTTTGACGTGTAGAGAATTTAATTTTACGTTCAGTAATGATATAATATTAAATTTCACATATTTTGAGTTACAACACTATTGTAATAGCACTGCGAAATGAATGTATATATTTTTTTCATTGTGTTTTTTTGTGTTAATATAAAATTTAATGTTTTCAATTATTTTTTGCGGTAGTTCGGATCTAGATCTATTGTTGTCAAATATAAGGCAAGAACACTCACCAAGAATATTCCCGAGAGAGGTATGCGAGTTCCAAATGCCAAAGATGAGGCCCTTCTTTGCTTTGCCGAACCACCGACTTACGACTGTCACCGTTCCGGGCCAGCCGGTGGTCTGGGCCAGGCCTGCACCAGCCTGTGTAATCAAATTGACATTTATAAAAACTGAGTACTCCAAAAAGGCACCATACGTAAGCGATAGCTTTGTTGAGACCAATTTAGTGAGTCCAAACAAGATAATTTGTAATGCAAATTGTTATTCAATTATATTTATGTGAAATTACTCCACTAGTTTGTTATAATTATTAATACAAAGATCGAACACTCAGAAAAAATCCTTTCGATCTGGCCGGATTCGACCGACGTCTTGTAGCACACCGTGCCAGACGCTATGCCAACTAAACAACGGAACGAACCAGCGGACCTCACGATTTTTCCATGTGCTTGTTTCCATGTGTGTGTTTTGTCGGATCTTTGTATTTGGTTATCAACTACTTTTCAGCCGTAGCGCCATCTATGAGAAATCTATGAAGGTATTTCGTCACCCAGTTAGATAATTTGTTTTACATTGACAAACTGCATTTTATCAATGTTATTCTAATTTCTAGTGAAAACAACAAAATCAACTATAGTCTCTTTTTACTTCGCACGCATACTATTTATAACCAATCTTCCAACCACGTTACAGAAGAAAAATGTAAATTTGTCATAATTTACCAAAAACAAACAATATTTGCAGCAACTGTAATTTTAAATAAAAATTACAGTTTATAAAGTAGAAAGAAAATTAAGTGATGAATATAAAAATAAATTTCCCCGATTACTTGATGCGTCAAATGATATATTTTATCCATAGAGATTACATCATAAAATCGATAAATCAAATCGACTATTGTGTATCTAGCGCCAATACGAGTGCACACACCTTGTATGCGGATCGTTTTCTTTTGTTTTGGGCTTTGCGTAATTTTTTCGGAGTAATTGTTAAAATTTCGTTTCATTGCTATTGATTTTATGCTTTATTGTTGACTTATTTGACTGTTGTTGATTTTTTTAATTTGTTGTGTAGTTTTCTTGATAAGTTAACAACATAATAATTGAATACTTGTTATTTTATTTATCAAGATAAGATATTTAAATCGAATTTTTTCCATTCGATTTTACATCACTACAACTCTAGAAATTTCAAATCTCAAATGTCACCGGAATCATGCTATGTGAAATGAACTATAGATGGCACTTATTGCATAGATTTTTATGGATGTAAGAGCGCATGAAGCTTATAACATTGAACCTTAGAGGATGGAAAAAAACAAAGGAAAAGAGCTGCCCTGTCTACGGAATAAACGTCCCTACCTAAACCACAAATGGCGGATTTCTTTAGTGTTGTACCGTAATCATCGATAAGTCAATATCGACATGCAAATGTATGGCTTGAATGTTGAAACTGTCTTTTTTTGTTATGTTTGTAATTTGTACTGTAATCAAAGTATGATTAAAATGTTTAATTAAAGTAGATCAATCTTCATTGTCATATCGGAATATCCTATCTGAAGACTGATATTAGATTTTTTTAAAAGGTTTCCAAACAGTTTAAGCTGTTTTGTATTGCATTGGTATAGAATTAATATTAGTGATTTTGATTTAGGTGAATCTAACACTTCCATTTAATTTTTGAAATAAATAAAATTACTTATATAATTGTAATAACATTATCGATAATCATAAAATCAGATATAATTTTAATAATAGGTAAGTTTATTGGCCCAAAACATGGTATAACAGAAGATGTAGCAAAAGACAGTGTCAGTACAAACATATTATATTACATAACCATATATTAAACTACCACAACAATAAAAACGTCACAAGTTAGAAATTAATTTGCCAAAAATTATTAAATGTTATTGTAACGGACACCGAGCCGACACCGAGACACGAAAACACTCCGCGCCCCGCGCCCCAACCGAGAGCGCGTCGCCGTTCCCCGCACGCCGCACACAGCGTCGTACGGAGTAGCCGCCCCACGTTCTATTAAAATTTGACTCTTCAAAATGGAGCGAAGGAACGACGGTGATATTTGATCCAATGTTTATGTTCGGCAATCCTATAATTTCCAACCATTCTATCTTTCTTTTTTCATTTGTAGGTAAACTTTAAAAATAAAAATAATAATAATGAAAAAAATAAAAACCTCGTAGCGAATTGTTTTAATTACAGAATATCGATAATAAGTCTGCTTACAAGAACAACACTATCTCAAAATAATCATTATCAAAATCTTCAAAATATACTAACAAACAAGCAATCTAAAGTAACCAAAGCAAAAGACTTATGAATAAACTACTTAAATGAGTCCAATTACATGAGATATTTGGCCTATTGTGTGATTCATAGACAAAAAATGTAATGTAACATTCGGTTGATTTCCGCCTTTTCTACTGCCGCACCCCTTAATGCCGCATTTTAATCACTACTTACTTGTTCTCACTGTCTCACATTTTTGTCCAAATTTATTACAAGTCGTGCGAATAATTCAATAAAACATTTGGCCAAACATTGGTTTTGACATTTCATGTACTTCCCTTTGACAACCGGATACGGATGTAAAAGCCAAAATGGTAAAATACCCAAAATGGTAAAATGAGGACAGTTGGCATTTAAGATGACGTTACGTATTTTAGATTCCCGTATTTAAGATGACGTTACGTATTTTAGATTCCCGTGTTTGACTTAAATCAATATAGTGCTATCTCTTTTGGCTTACGATGGCACGCAGTAGTTAAACAAGGACAATATTGTATATATATGTGTTGTTTATGTCTAAATGCATCATATACATATAACGTCTGATTTATATATGAGTCAATATAATATGTCCTTTGGTTTCCATAGTCTAAGCATTGAACATATCAAGGCTGTCACATTAAGCACACCAAACTTGACACATTGGTCATCAAAGTTGACATAATGAGCACATCAAAATTGACATATGAGCACATCAAGGTTGACACACTGAGCACGTCAAGTTTAACATAACGAAAGTGTCAAGTTCCAAGTCCAAAGCTGAGTTCCGACACAAACCTGCACCAAGAGGTAGTAAGCTATAGAATGTATCCCGAGAGTGTATCCGAGTCCGAAGAGATAACAGAAGACGGCCGACACCATCATGCCCAAAGAAAGGAAGTAACGGAGGTCCACACGCTCTGCCACCATACCTGGTCATAAAAAATAACAATAAGAATAAACATCGTAATTGTGATGGTGCGTTGACGCTAGTTCGACAGATAACCTTCGCTAGCCTAAAGAAGTCGACCGAGTCGACAAGGTGTAACCACTCAGACGCCTTTAGCAATCGACCGTCGACCAAACAAGCTTCAACGTGTCTGACGACCGCGTCTCGCCATGACGAGCGCGCGTGCTGCTGGCCTGGAAATACCTACCTACCCAATCAGTTTGTTGAACGATTTGTAGTGGCTCTGTGCATAAACTTGCATTTAAAATGATGATGATAATGCCCTGGTGATTTCGGCAAAGGTCGCAGTCGACTTGGTGTAAACAGCATGTCGATTGTGCCGCCTTCGTCAGCCGAATTCGTTTGCCGTAAACGCGGCAATCGATTCGGTGTAAACAGCGATTCGACTGCGCCTCCTTCGGCAAGGCGAAGTCGACCCTGTGTAAACACGCCATGATGGAGTAATTGACTCCATCGACACTCCAAACCATATACTTCTGCTAGATAACCATTATGACGATTTTTTGACTGACCGGAAACAAACATGGCGCCGGCGTAAGAGAACAGAAATGCAGAATCCAACATGCCCAGCAATGTGTTCGCGTCGTCCGTATCTGCAAAATGAAAAGTAGATATCTTCAATAATTGTAAAGATAAGTAACGAAAAGCAAGTGAAAGAATGTATGTATCTAGATAATTTATCAACAAGAGATGGGTAAGTAGTAATGATTAAAATTCAATCGCAAAAAAACTCATGATGATTTTTATCTTGTATATTATTAACCCAATAGCACCAATCCTAATTTGTATCATTCATTGCTATAGACACTAAATGTAAAGCAATGTGTGTCAAATTGTATAATAGTTTGCCTGATACACTAAAAGCACAGTCATTAAACAAGTTTAGGTGTTTATTAAAAGAATGGTTGACAGAAGGAATATATTATAGTGTAAATGAAATACTTGAATAATAATTATTATAATCTTCTTCCTGTCCTCCACACTAGGTGGGGTCGGCACAACATGTATTTTTCTTCCAATCTCCCCTATCAGCCGGCATTTCCAATACTCAGACCTTTCTTACCCATGTCATCTTTCAGACAATCCATCCATCTTTTCTTTGACCTCCCTTTCCCCTTATACCCCTCCACATTCATGGCTAAGACTCTTCTCGTCACAAGACAATGTTCCCTCCGCATGACATATCCATACCACGTTAACCTATTACTCCTAATCTTTTCCGTCACTGACGCCACTTTCAAACTTCTCCTGATGTACCCATTCCTTATCTTATTCTTTCTAGTCACTCCACACACCATCATCATCTCTCTCTCTCATCACAACATTCATGAATAGGAAAATTGTAATGAATGACATTTAAAGATTTATGTGACAATGTTTGTAATTATAATGGATATGTATGTAGATATTAATTTAGGGACACAACCTTACAAAAGAAAGAAAGAAAAATACTGCGGCGGCGGAGCGGAGCCACAGCGCTGGTTTTGAGTGGACCCTTATCGGAGTGGCCGATTTAAAAAGAAAATAAAAAATGTGGACGCGAATTAAAATAAGTACAAATATAAATGATATAATTAAAATAATACTTACTGAATGGAGCCCAATTGCACCACTGGTCATCTTTTGGGTCGTATGGGGGCACCGGTGGGGGCAATTCGCTGCAGTTTCGGTGCAGTACGCTTTTTACTACTGATATCGGTTTGCGTGTGAGATGAAACGTCATATACGTTATGTACGTTAGCACCAAGACCATACATTGGTACCTGTGAAGGAAATAAACCTGAGTCAAAGTAATTGTGTTTAAATTTGTATTAAATTGATATTCAATTATTTTTTGTGAAATTACTCCGCTAGTTTGTTACAATTATTAATACAAAGATCAAACATTTAGAAAAAATTCCTTCGATCCGGCCGGATTCGAACCGACATCTTCTAGCATACCGTGCCAGACGCTATGCCAACTAAGCCACCTCACAGGGTAATTTCAGCAAATAGATTTTTCTAACGATATTCAATAACAAGTTTATTAAATAATCTCAATGCAGAGTACTAAAAAAACCGACCTGAAAAGTTCATGGAATTACCTGTAGGTATTTGTCAAGTTTTATTGAAACCAGTTACTGGATAGTACGCGATACCGGATTCATCCCCTAGTTTGCGACCCTCTAAGGGTGGGTGGAATATTATCTTCAAATTTAAGTGGAACCACTATTGAGGTACAGTCAAGAGCACGTCAAGCTCGACACTTTGCACTTTGGACCGTTGTTATCGTAAGCGGCATAGAGTTGGTTGATTTAAGTCTTAAGTGTCAAGCATGACGTGCTCTTAACCCTGCACACTGGGCGTTTACGTAATCATGGGAAGAATATAGACCGGGTCTTAATACTTCATATGTTTAGTACGTTATGATGTACATGAAGGCTTAGGGTGATATTATAAATAATGACTAAAGAAAACAGTAAACAATAATATAGTTAGTTAATTAGTTAATATGGCTATCAGTTAGCATGTTTAAGTAAATTAAGATTGATTGCTACAGTCATATGTTTTTAGCAAATACCATCTGCCCTTCTTACTGTGCCCTTGCCGGGTATCGTAAGCATAATACGGACTAATATTGTTTTATTTTTTAAGATCATGAACTTTATGTGGTGCAATAAAAATCCTATTGCTAAGTATGTAACTAAAGTAGTTCACAGAAACAACTTTTCCAACAAAGTCATGTAACTTGAGAATGAAACTATTATAGTCATCGAGTATATAACCAGAAATAGAGACGAAAAAGGGCCATCCATTTCTGGCAACTCATCATGCAAATGTCAATATAATATCAACTCTCGTTTGCACTGAAATCACAAATTAGAAAACTGAAATAGTACAGCGCCAACAATTGACCTGTGTGTACGTCTCCGTATATCCAAAAAATATTCTGTATTTATAGTAATAAAGATAATATCTCTAACAATGGGGGCTGTTCCATTCAGTGGTGTGGGCAAAAACAGCAAAACATCTAATTATAAAACAAACGGAATCACATTTCATCGGCAATTAAACATTAAATATGTAATTTTGTAATTTTCGTCCATTATAGTAAAGCTCAAATTTAACTGGCCGATTTGAAGTAAAACACTTGACGACGCCCGTCAATTGTTTCGAATTCGGGCTGGTTATGCTGTTGTGTTGGCTATGCTAGGGTTCATGGATTGAAATACAATGCCGCAAAGACAGAGATGATGGTCTTCTGGGCTAGAAGGAGCCCGGAGAAGGTTCCGAATGTTTTCCTGAACGGTTTTCTAGTAAGGAGTTGGGCCATGTTCTTACAGACGACTGTCACGATGATTTAGATATAGAACGAGAACGGCATGCCTTATTTGTAAGAAGCAACATGCTTGCGCGCAGGTTTGCGAAATGCAATAATCAAGTCAAGGTGACCTTGTTTAGGGCTTATTGCCAATGCGTGTCAGCTGTGGACCAGCGTCACTAGGTATTCTTACAACAACCTAAGTGTTCAATATAATGACGCGTTCCGTATCCTGGTGCAGCTGCCTAGATTTTGCAGTGCGGCGAGCATGTTTGCGGAAGCACGCATTCCGGACTTTTACGCTATGTTACGAGCGAGAGTGGCCTCATTTTGTACAAGAGTGCTTGCATCTGATAATGCAATCCTGAGACACGTCCTTCGACAGCTATATTTTTAAATACTGGGTGTCTGTCCACTGGGATGCGAACCGAAAATGGCAATTACACAATCGTAAATAACAATCTTTGTCGAATTCGTAGGTACCAATCTCCTCAACTATTATAAATATTTCAACTCGTCTTCTCATTAGTACTGCCCACAGTCACGTGGTACTGCCAAATTAATATCTATGTTAGTCTTTCGTTGCATTAGTTTTAAGTTGTTATCTCACTTTTTCCTTTTTTTTGTAATCCAAAATGCAAATATGTTTACATTTCGCATAATAACGCTGTATGTACAAGTATTAGGTCTACGTTCTAGATTAAGACTATAAATTGTATGTCAACACTTTCCACTGAATGCAAACTGTTTTGTAACATCCAATAAAATAAAAATTTTCTAATATTTTAATGCCATGAGAATCTGGTACACCTTATTACAAGGAAACATTGATTACCTGCGAGACAGGCTAAGCCTAGTGCTGGAATCAAGACCAATTCTCTGTACGCGATATACGCTGCAACAAATTGTGTTTCTAGCGTTGCATTTCATAAATATTATGTTATTATTCATATTTATTACATGCATACTTCTGTTGTTAATTTTTTTCGTTATATCTTTAGTAAGCAAATTAAACTTGAAATCGTCATACTGATAAAACTCTACTCCTTATTCGTAAAGCAGATTCCCCTGAGAAGAAAGAGCAAGAAACTCTAGGTGTTGCTCTTTTTTTAAATAAACATAAATCATTAACGAAATTTATTTCAAACATCACACAGATCGAGATAACCGGGTCACTATTACGGATTTTTGTCATCCAAGTATGCAGAAGCTGTGCAATAACCTTTATTTTGTTTCATAATGGTTTTAAACCGCGTAAATGACAAATTTTGAATATCAACCGGAATCTTATAGCGTTACAATTGCCCCTTAAATGAATTAGCGACTTTGTGAAGACGATTATCAAGAACAGCTAGTTTATTTTTATTCCTCGTATTAATGTTATGAATGTCACTATTTTTCATACATTAACTACATAAATTGAATATGAACATAAATTACATTTTCATACATGTATTGTGACGCCAGTGTTAGAATATTAAATTCTTCAAACTTATCTCTCAGTAGATATAACTAATTACTACAAACACTGATAACGGTCAACAGGAAGTAGCGAAGACGTCTGGCAATTTTTTAGGTGGTGTGTTAAAATTATTATAACATTGATAACACTGGTAGTTTTCATCACTATTTTGAATATACTTGCCATGGTTAAAAGATAGACTAGGTAAGGCTTTTTACACATGAATGTGCTCGAACTAGCCCGTAGGTACATTTTTTCATCCCGTTGGTAAAAAAACTAAGTCAAAAGGTAGCAGTAGAGAGCCTTGTGAAAGAGTTCGTCCAGGATGGTACTGTCACCTTACCTATTTCTGCAGTTTCTATATTAAGCAGTACTTCAGCATTACAGACACATGGGACTTGTCAACTTATGTCTCAGGGTGACGGGCGCAATGGAAGTGCCCCTCAGATATTTGCGATTCAAAGCTCTGAGTGACACTGCCACTGTTATGAACAGGCGTGTAGCTTACCATCAGACGCACATGTTCGTTCCGTCACTTGATATTATAAAAAAAAAGATCATTTAAACACTGTATGATGAATTGTGTGTTGCAGACATTCCAGTGTCTACAATGAAATAAATAAAATAATTCTCTAGCATTTTCAACCACTACTAGTAAAAGTACACATGAAACTTGTCAACTTAAGTCTCGGAGTGACGGGTGCAGTGGAAGTGCCCTTCAGACTTTTGCGATTTAAAACTCTGAGTGGCACTGCAACTGTTATGGACAGGCGTGTAATAGCTTACCATCAGGCACGGTTTTTATTCGTCCCGTCACTTAATATTATTTAAAAAAAGGAAGGTTTTAACACACTGGGGAACTGTATACGTTTTTACAATAAGATTCCGGAGAATATATTAAGATTAACATTTCCTAAGTTTGAAACTTACATTAAAAGTATTTTAATTGAAAAGTCATGCTACAAAATTGACGAGTATGTTTTAGATAAAGAAGTATGAAAAGACAACAAGAGTCTAAATTCCACACAATTACGATTCAAAGTGTAGCATTAAAATTTATTTGAAAAGAGCAATCCCTAGAGTTTCTTGCTCGTCCTTCTCAGGGAGATCAGCGTAGTAAACAAGCAGTAGCTTAAAAAGTAGTTCAAAACGTCACGTTTTCAAGTGTAAAAATTTTACCTATGGAATAAAATTATTATTTGACTTGGTAAATTACAATCTTATCCCTTTTCTAGACTATCTAAAAATTATCAGTCCAAAGAGCAAGCACTCTGTGTCGAATAGTGTCTTCACAATATCATAAATTCAAATAAAAACTGAGATTTCATAAATACGCCAATAAGTTCTATAATGCTAAGGACAGCCCAAATATTAACTATTACAAGCAAGCAATAATTTTACATTCTAAGTAATACTTTTGATCTGGATCTATTTAATAGAATTGTAATTCCGGCTAGGAGCTATTATTATTCAAATCAGTTTAAGCTGTTGGTCTTCCTTTATAGATAAATAAATTATTGAATAGGTAATATGACCTCCTATTGCACATATTTTTCACCACTCGATCTGGAACATCCGTTTTTTCAAACAAACCAACGCTTCGGACTCTTTACAGGTCACAAACATGGTCATGGTTGACTAAGATGGTTTTAATATTATTAGTCATCAAGCAGTTATTATCATTTATTTGGTTTGCATTGATGGCCCTGGCCATCGGATATTTGTATGATAAAACACATATACATCATCATCAACACATTTATACGTCCCACAGTCCCAGGGTTTAGGCCATAGTCCGTCACGCTCTGACATAAGGATGTGAACCTCGCACATTTTCCCGAGGGTACAACGCCATCTATCTTTCAAATTGGACAAATCACACAGCCACCGAAACAGTGAATTATTGCAAATGAAATTTCCCGTACGCATAATTTCACGAAATCATGTGATTTGCCACCGCTGGATTATTTTTATGTGGTTATGTTAAAAACAGAGTCTATACGGAGACAATCGAATCGATTGCAGCATCAAAACTTTAAATTCGTGAAGTAATTAACGAAATAGACCCACCATTTTGTCAAAAAGTGATTAAAAACCTTTACGAAAGAATCGACACATGTAACTGTGGTCGTGGTGGACATTTATCAGATATCATTTCTCATTCATAATTGCCAAACCTTACTTTTTTTACTACAATAAAAATTTGAATCATTGTCATCTAAATTTATTATTTTATTTTGATTTACAAAACAAAGTTCTTGTTAAAAAATCCTTTACTACTCAATCATTTCTCAAGTAAGTAATAGGCTTCAATAGTAGAATCAGTTCGTTCTATGGAGACATAGTCGCGGGCAGCAGTTAGTAGTTTATAAATATTTGTGTACACACGGTGTATTTTATACGCGCCGACGACAGACATAAAGTGAATTGATTAAATAGCGCGCAAACATCGCTTTGTGCACAAAGCTTATATACTCCATTGGAGTTTACACTTAGAATTTCATGTAGTTGCTTTATTTCAAAAATTAATTGAAATTAACAAACAAAACTAAAATTAAAAGTAGTTTTTATCAAATGCGCGATACATACGAGCGGCTACAGCGCGTATGCGACGCGTCGCAAATCAAATCAAATCAAAATAATCTTTATTTCATAGGTAAGCATTATTACACTTGAAATCGTCACAATGGTTAAACTCTACCGCTCATTCGTAAGGCAGATTCCCCTGAGAAGAATGAGCAAGAAACTCTAGGGATTGCTCTTTGTAAATAACATTTACAATATTTTTTTTTTATTTGAAACATCAGAGATCGAGACTACCTCCATGAGCTAAACGGGTTACTACCACGGATTATTTGTCATCCAAGTACGCAGAAGTTGTATAATAATAACCTTTAGTATAAAGTTTATGTTTCACTATAGTTTTAAACCTCGTGAAAGGCAAATTTTGTATATCAACCGGAATCTTGTTATAGAAGCGTATACATTGCCCCTTAAATGATTGTTTGACTTTGTGAAGACGACTATCAAGAAAAGCTAGTTTATTTTTATTCCTCGTATTAATGTTATGTCTGTCACTATTTTTCATAAAGAAATTACTATTCCTTTTAACATAAATTATATTTTCATAAATGTATTGTGAGGCTAGTGTAAGAATGTTAATTTCCTTAAACTTATCTCTCAAAGATACTTTGGGGCCCAGATTGTAAATTGCCCTAACTGCACGTTTCTGCAGGACAAAGATTCTATTGATATCGGCGGCATTACCCCAAAGCAAAATGCCGTATGTCATTAGACTGTGAAAGTAGCTGAAGTAAACCAATCTAGCGGTTTCGACGTCTGAAAGTTTCCTTATTTTTTTAATCGCGTACACTGCAGAGCTGAGCCGTTTTGACAACTTACTTATATGGGGACCCCATTGCAATTTAGCATCTAACGTTATACCTAGAAATACAACTGTATCCACAAGATTCAATTTTTCGTTTCTAACTACAATGTTTGTAACCGTCTCTCTAACATTGGGTAATGTAAATTTCACACAATTTGTTTTTTTCTCATTAAGAAGTAGGTTATTAACAGCAAACCAATCAACTACTTTAGATATAGCATTGTTCACATCGTCATAGGAACATTGGTGCCTTTTAACTTTAAATAATAAGGAAGTATCATCAGCAAACAATACTATCTCATGTTTTATACCCTCCATAAGGCTAGGTAAATCATTAATATAAACTAAAAACAAAAATGGGCCTAGAATTGAACCTTGAGGGACACCCATGCTAATTACAGACCCTGACGATCTCGTACCGTTAACATCGACCCTCTGTACCGCGTATAAAATACGTCATGTGCATAGGCTCTAACACACGCGTGTCGTCCATAACCTTGATGTTAGCGGAATCATCGAAAACGTCCATAGAGCCTTAGCAATAAAATAAAAATAACAGCCTCTTATAACACAGCTTTCAACGTAGTTAATTACAGACATGATAGCATTGAACATGCAAAAGGTCATCGTCGCCACGTGTATTATTGCATCAAATGATACATGTAATAAGAGACATAACTGTATACAATACAATTCATTTACATAGATGCGTCACTCGGTAGTCATAACATAAGAATGCTGTATAATGAACAATACATATAAAATTGTTATTTATGTTATCAATATGACATATTATTATACAGGGTTACAGGAAAAGTCGTGCTAGATCCGTTAAGGGCGTGGAGTACTCATCATTTCTGACTTATTTTACTATGAAACACCCT
>NW_020655229.1:0-2570 GCF_003589595.1 Hyposmocoma kahamanoa
ATTATCTCCCTTTGGCCAATTAGGCTATTAGTGAGTTTTACCTTTTAGCCGACGATTTGTTCAAAAATATTTAAGACATTGCTTAATATGTATCGAACGTAAAGGTCACTCGGGTCCAAAGCAAGGTTTCCTATTTCCCATTGATAAAACTCCTATCCCCTTCCACACGATTCATTTAGACTGCGCAGGTCCTTTTCCTAGAACAAATGAGGGATACAAGTACGTTTTGCTCATGTTAGATGGATTTACAAAATTATGTTTATTAAAACCCCTGAAAACTTTGAATTCTGAAGAATTGATACCTCTTATACGAGACACAATCGCCCTGTTTGGTACCCCTTCAAATGTTATAACTGACAGGGGCTCTAATTTTACTTCAAATAAAATACAATCATTATTTAGAGAATTAGAAATTGGGCATCACATGATAGCTACGGGTACCCCAAGAGGCAACGGTCAGGTTGAGCAATATGTAGCCACGGTGATAGACATGTTAAATACCACATGTAGTGGTTCGCCAGACTGGCCGAGCGGATTGTTCAAAGTACAACAATCAATTAATACTACTATCCAGAAATCCACCGGCTTCACACCCATTCGTCTTTTAAGTGGTTGTAATGCAAATATTCCAGGTATTCAGTCATGTTTGAATGATGTCGATGTTTCTGAACAAAACATAGATGTAAGAGCAGATCGCGAATTGGCTCACCAGCGTTTATTATTGCAAGCAAATAAATTTAAAACTCGTTTTGATGGAGTTAGACGCGATACTAAAACTTTTGAAATACACGATACGGTGTATGTAAATCAGGATCATAGACGACACGACAAGTTAAGCCCTAGATTTAGAGGACCCTATGAAATCTCCTCTATTCTCCCACATGATAGATATATTTTGAGAGGAATAGGAAATTTACGAAACATAATTGTGGCTAAAGACAAATTAAGGAAATGGCCTGGTGAATGGGTAGATGATTATACCATTGCAAATAGATTCCCCTCATAAGTTTTATTTTGCAATGGTAATAGTAATAAGCGAATAATTGTGATTACTTTTCTGAGTTAATTTTTAAGTTAATTTAATTAAATGTTTGACTGAACTGCTGAAGTCTTTTGCTTTAATCTAGTCTGCTCATGCGCAGCAGGTGTGGGGCTAGATGATATTGTCCGTAAAGCGACTGACCGTTGTTTACTCGTTTTCTTAATGTGAAAAGCAAAACGGTAACAATGCATGATGTAAAAAAAATAATAATAATATTAAGCATATAAATGTTAAGTTTGACTGAACTGCTGAAGTCTTTTGCTTTAATCTAGTCTGCTCATGCGCAACAGGTGTGGGGCTAGATGATATTGTCCGTAAAGCGACTGACCGTTGTTTACACGTTTTCTTAATGTGAAAAGCAAAACGGTAACAATGCATGATGTAATAAAATATAAGCAACTATCTATTTAATCCATGTAATTAATGATTCTACCATTCATTAATAATGTAGGAACTTCGAGAACGAAGTTCTCATCAGAATGGCCGTGATAGCATTTTTATTTTGGCATTAATTAACGCGATCTACAAATTCTGCGTAAAATTTATCGATAAGTTGGCACTTGGTTCCTCGTAAAAAATATAGATGTCTCTGTAAGTCAGTTTGCTTTGCAACAGACTTTGTAAAACATTAATTTTATAAAATACATAATATCAGTTCATTTTTATGGTTTCATAATTCTTATTTGAATTTTAATTGACTGTTTGAAATAATACATCACAATTTGCCTATAACAATTACACAATTGCATTTTGAAAAGTTCCGTTTTCGTTCAACTTTTTATGGACTATTATGTTATGGTTTCTAAAATTAATGATAATTAGCTAAACTAGACGACTGCGAATCTTGTATAATTATTATACTAATTATAGTATTCACGAAGATTATCTTTACACCTTTGTAATGTATCATTTTAAATTAATGTTCAACCAAGTGAGTCAAACAATACTGTTTTGTGATTGGCTGATATTTTGGTACATAAAATTGATGATATTTGCTAAATTAAAACATTTACGAGGTTTATATAATAGTTACAATTCTTGAAATATGTTTTAACAACTTATTAGGTAAACGTTTTAATTATCTTCAGCACGGTACAAATGTAAACGACTACTGTTTTGTGATTGGCCAAAATAGTGTGTGTATGAGTAAATTTTCAAAGGAGGTTTTGAAGGGTATAAAAAGGAATGTAAGGCTGGGGTGGCGGATTATAAAAAGTGCCGAACCCTGAACCAGGAAAAGTTAAGTACCTTTTTTGTAACTAGTTTTACTGCTTTGCTACTGTGTAATTGTGTTGTGTAAATAGGACCAATGTCCCTGGGCTTTGGTATAGATTCAGTACCTAAACGTATGAAATCCGTTATAAATACTTATTGTTTTCACTTGTCCATTTTAATTAGTTTTCTTAGCACTTTGCTATAGTATTGTATTAACTAGCACCTTAAAACATGTCAGTGCTTGAAACTAATCCTTGAGTTTT
Organism: Hyposmocoma kahamanoa; assembly: GCF_003589595.1. Lineage (NCBI taxonomy): Eukaryota > Metazoa > Arthropoda > Insecta > Lepidoptera > Cosmopterigidae > Hyposmocoma > Hyposmocoma kahamanoa. The sequence continues at coordinate 2,521 of NW_020655229.1, forward strand.
AGAAATAGTGCTATTAGTTTCATTTGTCTATCCTGTTATTTTTAAATCAC
>NW_020655229.1:2580-12535 GCF_003589595.1 Hyposmocoma kahamanoa
ATAATTGATTAAAACTGAATTATGTTTCTGGTAGTGATTCTGGTTTTAATTGCTTAGGTTTACTGTTATACTGTTCATTGATATTTTGTTTTACCCTATATTAAAATAAAACTTGGTTTACTAAAATTCTGCTTTTGAATTCTTTAGATAATTGACTTCCCTATATAATAGAGTTTAGTACTTTAGTAATCATTCTGGGATTTTCTAACAAGTGCACGAGGGAGTCCACTAACAGAGAGAGATGGCGAGATGTCGTGAGGCATGCGACATCAGCCGTTAACAAACATACTCCGTAATGACCACGACCACTCTGTTAAGAGTGATATGAAAGAGAAAAAGAAGGAGAAGATTTTACGAAAGCCGTGGTTGCCTAATGGTTTGACCTACTGCCTCTCAAGCAGACGGTCGTGAGTTCGAGTCCGGACTTGCACCTCTGAGTTTTTCGGAATTTACGTGTTTATTTGTTTATCTTAAAGGACCAACGGCTTAAAACTAACTTACATAATAACAGTAACAAGAATTACAGGTCCTCATAAATAGAAACATAATGTAAGAATGCACAATTTAACTAACCTATCGCCAAAGAACAAAAAAGTAACGAGAACGGGCACTCTCCGTCCCTTCCTAGGTTTAGATACCGCACCACACCCCGCATATTGACGGTCACATGTCTGTACGGTAATAAGACTGTCGGCGAGCTGTTTTCGCGCTAAAACGGCTTTGATTATTTGAATATAGTTTTCATTTATTCATTACGAAACTTGTACGTTAACATGTAACATCATTTTACGTTTATTTCTAATGATTGTGAATTGTGCTGTATACGGCTTTTTAACCGACTTCCAAAAAGGAAGAGGTTCTCAATTCGACTGTATGTTCTTTTCTTTGTATGTATGTTACGCGATAACTCCGGTATTTGTGAACCGATTTCATGATTCTTTTTTTGTTGGAAAAGAGGTACTTCCATAGTAGTCCCATTGCATTTTGAAGAAAATCATCCACTTCGAAGGGTGGCTGTTAACGCATGAAGACTCATTTTCATAAATAGCGCCTAACATTAACTTAGGAGCAATTACTTTAATGGTTGATTTTGCTATTTCTCCAATTCAAGGCGTTTTTCTCTCAATATACTTTGAGTAGTGAGAACCGATTTTTATTATCTGCAGTGTTAAGTCCTGTATAGTGGCGAACTAACTTAACAAATAGACGTAATTCCATGTACTTTTGAGGTCGGTTTTTTTAGTACTCTGTACTGATATTATTATCATTATCTAAACGGGATAAACAGAGGAGTTTCTTTTGTTTTCCGAAAGATGAAAAAAATCTTGTCTGAGACTCATTCAGTTATTGTTTTCTTCATTTATTTAGTGCAGAGTACTACTTAATACAGATTTATTATATCAATATAACGAGACGCCCTAACTTCGTGAGACAGTAGACAAGGGTTCTCCAATTTTCAATTTGTATTGCTGATAAATATTACGTAGTGAATATACCTAATTGTTAACTAGGTAATGATTAACTTGGACACGCAATTTGAAATACGTTGGTTACCTTATTTAAAAGTAGCTGTCTAGCTGTCTAGCTGTAATTAGGTCACTAAAATCATGACGCATTTCAAGTTGTAAAAGATAATGCTTCTTACAGAGATCGCAAATAATGGTAGAATTGTAACAGTCCCTTGTACGATAGCATAGAAAATGAATAAACTTTTTTTGTATATTTTCTAGTCGCGATATATAAATGTGATAACGTGGATTCCAAATTTGGCTGACATACTCAAAAGTGCTAATAAAAACACTTCGTAGAGATGTGAAATTAATGTAGGTGGAGAAGAGGTAATTTTTTTTTATGATACCTAGTGATGGGATGAACAAGTCGCGTGCCTGATGGTAAGCGACACGCCTGTCTATAACATTGCAATACCACATGGAGCTTAAAATCGCAAAGATCTGAGACATAAGTTTCCCTTGACGAACTCTTTCACAAGAAGCTCTTCTGCTGCTAAAGTGTATTATATAATTTATTAAATATTATGAAAAACTCCGATTTGGATATTTTTGTTCCAAAATCCAGGATATTTCAAGGAATAGTAACTCATCTAGCACTTATAGATATTCGCTGACTCCCTTGTCGCTTTAGTATTGAATAAATAAGTAAATTATTAACAGAAGATCTGTCTTGTTACGGATAATAATATCAACATAAGTAAGATTACAAGCTGTGTCAGGCTGTTTTTGTTCATGATACCAATATTTCTTTATAATGCCAATTGACGGGACGAACAATTCGTGCACCTGATTGTAAACGATATGCCTGTCCATAACACTTACAGCTTTAGACACACTCAGAGCTTTAAATTGCAAAGATCTTAGGGCCACTGCCATTGCCACTGCCCCCGTCACCCAGAGACATAGGTTGACTAAGCATCTTTACCATTCAAAACCAAAACACAGAGCTCACATTTTTTTCTTTCTAACTTTCATGTGATAAAAACACTTTTCACGTATGGCGCTCACGCCATAACCTGTTTGTCGTGTTATGTTACTGCAACTGTTAAGTTGCAGTGCCACTCAGAGCTTTAAATCACAAACATCTGAGGGGCACTGCCACTGCGCACGTCACCCTGAGTTATAAGTTGACAATTCCCATGTGCCTGTAATTCACCCCTTGATAACCAAAACATAGTAATGCTCATATTGCAGCTTGGCGGCAAAAATAAGGAAAAATGACATTATTTCCATCGAAGAACTCTTTCACAAGGAGCTCTACTGCTACTTAAAGATAAGAAAGAGAAGAAGGCGAAACTAGTAGTGACTATGATAAGTAAAAGGCTGGTGATCTCGCACTTAGGATAGTATTTGTTACGTGCGAATTACAAGTTATCTTAATTGGAAAGCTCAAACCAAACGCGGTTAGTTAAAGTGTTGATATGACACATCCGTGACTGCTACAACTGTTTTTGTCTCATTACAGATGTACTGCCGTTAGTTTGTGTTTGCCCGAAATGATGCCATTATCTTATTGTTTAGAAAAAAAAACTTTATAGTTGATTAATTAAATTATCATCATCTTCATCATTTCAGTGAAAAGACGTCCACTTCTTATTAAAAAGAGTAAACTGCCTCCGTGGCCGAACGGTTACCATGCCGGCCTGCAACGCCCCGAATCCTGCGCAACAAAGAAGCCGCCCTTTTTCGCATGATAGCTGAAAAGCAATCTAAGCGAGTCACGGCGAACATTCCCGATGCACTACAAAATCGAGGCAGCTTCAACAGCATCCTGAATAAATTATTGTACAACACACGGAGGGAGCTAAGAGCTTTTTGGGTGTAATTGACCCATAAGCTACATGTATAAAATGACTGACAGTACGCCTTGAACAACATAAGTTTGACATCGTCAGTACACCTAGCAAACCTACAAGCCAACATGTTGCCCCTCACTGCTAGCGCCCTACGCTCCCTTTCAATATCTAAATCGTCCTTTAAAGTCTCAGAGACCCAGTGCCCTAGGTACTTAAATTCGGTGACTCTTTTAAGAGGAGTGCCACATAGAGTAACTTCGGGCACAGTGCTACATGTTTTGCTAACCGATTTAAAAACTAGCAACTCACTCTTACTCGCGTTGTACCTAAGACCATGAGACTCTGCATATTTTGTACATATGCCTAACAATTTCCGAAGAGCACTTATTGAGGGACTCAGAAACACCATGTCATCCGTGTCTGTGTGTGTCCATGGCACCCGCGACACAGGGTTTCCCTAGTGAGGGTCTTAAAAAAAAAAAATAGTAGTACTTTTTAAGAAAAATAGTGACAGAGATCATGCTGCACCGTAGCATTGCTCTTACCTCTGAGCCACAGGTCAAGTTACCGAGTTTCGGAATTCTCCCATGTGTTTTTTGTTATAGATCTTTGTACTGGCCTTCGGCAATCGTTGCCGCTAGTGACAGCTAGTGACAGATTTTTGAAACCTTCTCACCGCAGCCAGTACCTTTACAAGTATCTCAACTGACGTAGACTTCGCTTTTTGATCAAATGTATTACTGAGATTTTTTTAGGAAAAAAATTATATGTGTTCGATCTTTGTAACATAACCAAACTATTGGATTTATTACACAAAAACTTTCAACAATAGATATAACATTAACACAAGAAAAAATATAAACTAGCTGTTCTTGATAGTCGTCTTCACAAACTCACAAATTCATTTAGGGCGTAATGTATACGCTTCTGTAATATAATTCTAGTTGATATTCCAAATTTGCCATTGAAGAGGTTTAAAACTACAGTGCAACAAAAACTTCTGCGTACTTGGATAACAAAAATCCGTGGAAGTGACCGTTTAGCTCTAGCAGGTAGTCTCTAGTAGATTTATAATGTTTATAAAACATATTGTTAATGATAAATGTGCACAAATGTATATTTACATAGACAGCCCCTAAAGTTTTTCGCTCATTCTTCTCAGTGGAATCTGCCTTACAAATATTCCCGTAATTTCATCATGTGTTTTGCTTATAGTGACCCTCCCGATCAAACTCTTGATTATGCGATCAGGGCATTATAATCTGTGTAAACATAGGGATCTTCACAGTTCAAGTCCATACCCCTGACAGCCAGTGTACTGGGTTGTCACAGATCGTCGTCACTGACTTTATCCGGTTCTTAAGAATCTACTGCCTCGTGTAAGCCGCCCGGGTGCACGTACAGTACCCTCCCTATTTTCCAGATAGATACCGAAGCTGTTCACTTCCCGTTACGCAATGTACAACTAACGGTTGCTACCTCTAAGCTGTTGACTCCAAAATCCACTACCAAATCTTCTCTTTGGTGGCAGAGCTGTAGGTACGATCACCTTCCGACGCCGAAGTGTCTCTCAAGTCCCTAGAAACCTACGTACCAGGAGGGAAAAGAGAATAATCTTGTTCATCCTCTACTAGCTCTACAGGCTAGTGCCGGAGATGCCGGTCACAGTGTCCTGCGACAATGTACGGACATAGCTTCCGACTTAGAGGGCAATTCACGTGCCCCGCGCGTCTCGCCACAGCCTCTCGTCTAGACCATTACTAAGACGCGCTAGCGACCACATGCCCCCGGGTCAGACGAATGTGTTCATCCCTACAGCCACCTTCAAACCCCGGCGTGACCATACCTAAGTCCGGCTCCATCAGAGATAACCGTAAAGGTGTATCAAGCGGAGTTAATAATGAGGATGTAACATCGAAACGGTACGTGGTGAATAACATTTACCCATTATTTGTCCTAATTCTGGATACGGGTCTCCACTAAGCAGAGGTTTCAAGCCACAATCCGCCACGCTTTCAAAATGCAAGTTCGGAACTTGACACGTATTTCAGGGGTTGTAAACCTTCTTACACATAAAAACTTAATCACAATGCCTTACTTAATCGTTAGCGAAAGGTATTGCTCGTACCTTTAACAAAGCCACATGTGATTATACGTCAAGAGTTCTTTTATTATATGAAATTCATAAAAGTAATACGAAGTACAATAAACAAATAATGTATTATGTGTAATTTTACTACTTTTGGTATTGTGGCATAAAAAAGTTATCGACCAATTGATTTCCCGGTTTTAAGTTCCACGAACGACATTAGCCTATAACTGTATTATGCCGAAATAGGAGTAGTATAAAATTTCACACATACATAAATTTTAGTATGTGTGAAACCACATGGAATATACGAACTATAGGCCTATAGCAATCTTATCAGTAACAGACAAGATTGTTGAAAAAATTATAGTGAAACAAATGAGTAGTTTTTTAGAACGTTATAATATAATTTCCAATTTACAACACGGATTTAGAAAAAATAGAAGTACTAGCACAGCACTGACACAATTTTCAGATTTTATCAATGAAAACCTGGATTGTGGGAATCAGGTAGTTGCATTGTTCATTGACTATAAAAAAGCCTTCGACACCCTCGACCATGAAGTGTTACTGAAATCAATGTCTGAATGTGGTATTCGGGGTCCAATAAACACCTTTTTTAGAAATTATTTGTTCAACAGAACATTATGCGTTTCGGTCGATGGTGTGGTGGGTGAGGAAGCTAAGGTCACGTTGGGCGTTCCAACTGGCTCCGTGTTCGGCCCGATAGGTTATATTAGACACGTCAATAGCGTAATAAATGTCATTAAAAATTGTTATGTATTAATGTACGCAGACGACATGTGTTTGTGTTTCGCATCAAAAAATGCATTAGACATTAAGAAACATATTCAAGACGATTTAGAGAATGTTACGAAATGGGCACACGATAATGGCATTATTATAAATATGCCAAAAACCAAATGCGTGCACATTCACTCACCGTATAATATACAGGCGAAGAAAGTTACGTACAATGACATATCAATAGTCGGACACAATTATGAGTGTTTACATAAAAATAAAGTAGGATGTAGGACTTGTACTAATCTAGAATATGTTGAACAATTTAAATATTTAGGTCTCATTATAGAACGTAATTTTAGTTGGAAAATACATGTTAGTGAAGTGTGTATGAAATTAAATAGAATGCTTGGTAGGTTTTTCCACTTAAATTGTATATTGGATAAAAAAACATTGTACATGGTGTATTATGCGCTGGCAGACTCGCTAATAAGCTATGGATTAAATGTATATGGTCGGACCTTTGCTAGTTATCTTAAAGGAATCAGAAAGTTACAAATTAGTCTGATAAAACATTTAGTATGCAAAAAACTAATAGAAAAATGTAATCACACAGAGTACAATGACTTATTTAGTTACTGTAGGGTCATGCCTATAGAAGTTAAGAGTAGGTATTTGATAGTGTTGGAAAATTACTATAGCAATAATTATAAAGTTAGGCTTAAAAATATACTAGTGCAGTTTAAAGCAAATAATTATTATGGAAAAAGATGTACACGCTATTTAGTTCCAAAAATATATAACGACATTGATTGGCTTAGAAATGATACAAAATTAAGTAAATATGCACTAAAACGTAAGTTAAAGGCGTATCTCTTAAAATAATCTTTATCTTTTATTTAATATGTTAGTAGTTCAATTAATACTGTATAATGTTAAATATAGTAAAGTAGGTATTATTAAGTAAGAGTGCACATGTCGCCAACAAACTGCACAGCAGTTTGGCGACTTTTTGTAATAAGTAATACGTTGTAATTTTGAATAATAAATAAAAAAAAATTAAAAAAAAAAGTAGCAGTGTAGGTCCTTGTGAAAGAGTGCACACATGGAAGTACTGCCACCTTTTTGTATTTCTGCCGCCAAGCGGTAATGTGATCATGCAGCATCAAGTGAACCAAACGGACGACTCACATTTTTTTATAATACTAAGTGTACGGGACGAACAAGTCGTGTGTCTGTCGCCTATCCCTAACAGTTGCAGTGCCACTCGGAGCTCTATCACAACTAAGGGGCAGTGCCACTGCGCTCGACACCTTGAGACATAAGTAATGAATGATTTGATAAGTTGACAAGTCTCATGTATGTAATTTTCTGACTTATAAAACAAACATAGTTTGAAGTTTTAGACAGTGTTCAGACGTATACAGATGACCCAGAAACCGAATTGAAAGGAAAACAGTTACTGTTGGTGTTCTAGCTCTTGTTCGGTGGACTGTATTGTTCAGGTTCCTGATCGCAAATGAAACTCTGATTACACTAAAACCAGTCGATTCAATTCGTGTTTATTACCAAAAATGTTCCTACTCAAATACCAAGTTAAGTCTCTCATTTAGTACAGTGGTTGGCGAGTAGGCGGTAGGCGCGGTGCGCGGGCCGCGGGGGGCGGCGACTCCGTACGACGCTGTGAGCGGGATGCGGGGTGCGGGGAACGGCGACGCGGTCTCGGCTGGGGCGCGGGGTGCTGAGTATGTAGCTCGGTGTCCGTAACAATTACTATGAAAAGTTTGTCACTGACTACGTCGTTCAATGTCGTCATCTTCAACCCATATACTTCACACGTTCGGTGTTTAGGGCACAATCTGCTGTAATACGGGTTCAATGCAAGTTTTTTTAATAATAACGCACACACTCAGCATAGCCCCGCACTAGAGAAACCCTGTGTCAATGTACACACACACATAGACAAGCACAAATTACACCCAAACTCACGAGAGAATTAAATGTAGGCCACACATTTCTCCCAGCCCGGGAATCGAACCTGGGACCTCTGCGTGTCAGGCAGTTTAGGAGTTTACAAATTTTCCGAGGCGTGTAAACTCTATGGTCACCATACAAATAAACTTACATACACATAGGAAATGAAACTGTTTTACGTACACACTTAAGTATAATTCTGCGGACGTAGCCCCTTAGCTTTGCTGGATTTTTGTGACAATAAATATACGCGATGAAAACCCGTAAATTCAAATTGCAATTTCAAATCATCAAGTCATCATTAACAATTTTCAGGACTTGAAAAACAAATCTACGTGCCTTTGTTATAAAGCTTCTTTTTTATTATAAAAAACATGTTTCATAAAATTCAATATATGGAACATCGAAATCGCTTACAGTGCCAAAAGAAATAAATAAAAGGAAACAATCTTCTTTACATTCTGCACATACAATATTAGCGTAGAAATTCCAAGCGTCTTTTACGCAAAACATTTTCTGTTGCCATAACGTTAATACGTGGAGCACGGAACTTTAATACCATGTGCATAAAGATTTCAATATAATTTTCGGAGTGAAAATTAAAGTTTGCCTAACGTTTCTTGTGTTACAACGTGTTTCGTTCATAGAATCAATAAAAAATTCAAATACATGATTTGTGACGATACTTTGATTTACGTACGAAGTACAGTCGACGTCACGTCGGGATTTGCGACTTTTAATGGTTTTGTCGTAAGTGGCTTAAGATGAATAGAAATCGAACTGTAATGGCGTGCCTTTTTTGATATAACAAGGTGGAGAGAGCAGCTACATTTTTTATCTCCGACACAAAAGGGACTTATAAGTCAAATGTAATATGGTGACTACAATAAATTTTATTATGGAAGGATTTTTTTTTTAATTTTTCGTCTTTGTATTAATAATTATCGAACACTCAGAAAAAACCCTTCGATCCGGCCGGATTCAAACCATATGTCTTCTAGGATACTGTACCAGACGCTTTCAACCACGGAATAATTTATGTGGTCTGTGCTTCCAACTAAGCCATGGAACGAACCAGCGGACCTCACGAATTTTCTGTTTTTGTAGTCGTGTCTTTGTATTTGGTTTTTTCAACGACTTTTTAGCCATAGCGCCATCTATGAGAAATCTTAAGTATTTCGTCACCCAGTTAGATACCTTTACAGCTACCAGCCCTGGCTAGAGATGTAACTATTCATTGTATTTAAATTTGTTTTGAATTGATATTCAATTATGTTTTATGTGAAATTACTTCATTATTGAATGAAATTACTTTCTTATCCGCTCATGCGATACATGCAGCCGTAGACGCATACCACACCTAGAGGTGCCGGTGATGATTTTATACCGATTTATCGGATATCGAAGTTATAACAGGTAAAAGAACTAATATTAATTGCAATTTCGGTAACTACTCTAGCAAACCATAAAGTTTTTAATGCCTGAGTCTGTCATTTGAAAAAAATAACCTACTTCAAAAATACGTTACGACAATCGTGTGTTATTGTTTGGGCTGGTGATTTCGGTGTTTATTTATTGAAAACATACCGTGGGTAGCGCTTTTTAAGTTTACCCTGAATATAAATGTTTATAAAACTTTAAGGAGTAATTTAATGGTAAACGTTGGAACCACTCAAACGGAATATTATGATATTTATCCAAGTACACCAAAAATTTCATTAGTGCTTTTTAAGTGCAGGATTTGCGGTGTATTACTGCATTTTATTTGAGATGTTTTTGTTGGTAGTACGGAGGGTATTTATTTAGCAATGCAGAATAATAATTTTTATTTATAAAAACTT
>NW_020655230.1:0-19302 GCF_003589595.1 Hyposmocoma kahamanoa
CGTGGTTTTTGTATTAGACCCGTCGTCCATTTATTTGTAAGTCAATGATGTTATAGTTTATTATACTTACACTTAAACAATTTCTCAAATATATTATAAAAATGGAATGGAAAATATAATTTAATATTTTGGAATAAGGATTATATTGGCCAGAACTAGCTCACATAAAGTGTGTCTCATATTGAGTTAAGTGGGTAATTTTTGATTAATTCTTACAATATTCAAACGACGGTTTTTTTGACGTGCAGAGAATCAAATTTTACGTTTAGTCATGATATAATATTAAATTTCACTTATTTTGAGTTAGAACACTATTGTAATAGCAGTGCGATACGCGGGTTGGCGACACGCGTTTTTCAAGGGTTGTGTACCTTCTTCGACGTGCAGGTTGGTTTGCTTCTCCGAAAGCTGATGGTAAAGGAGAATGGCGACATCCCGTGTATTTTGTGACCCAGTGTTTTTGACGACGTGCATTAAGGAGACCTAGCAATACTTGTGATCCATTATCAAAGCATCAAAAAAGCTAATTGAGTTTAGCCTGTAGAAGTTGGGGTTATAAAGTTGATATAGGCTATGTTTATAACGTTGTCCTATATTTCGCTTCAGATGTTTGTTCATAGTAGCAGAAAACAACAAGTTTTCAGTTTGTAACCAAAAATAATGAAGAACTTCCCGAATATTCCCAAATCTGCCAAACTCTGCCACATTTAATATAACCATTTTTATAAATATGCCCAAATGGCAGAAATCTGCCACAAATGGTCACACTGTTCCCAATATCAACGTGACATTGACATGGGCAAGCGGTCTCTTGTCAAAACTTTCCTTTCAAACTAAATCAATTGCGTTGTGTTCTTGCATCTATTCTAAAATACAATCTTTTACATTGACTTACAATTATATGGACGTCGGTTCCGCGCTAAAAAGTGTCCGAACTTATAGGGCGTTAAAATCGTATACAGAGCGTCATTCACGCTTTAGTCTCCGTTTGTTCGACTGACAGCAAAGCAAGCAAAATTAGACAGTACTACGATGACATTACAATTTAAATTCAACGTTTTAGCTTTTTCATATTCCTTTACATGTCACTACGTTTAAATAGGTTGACTTGGGACATTTTTTTCGTGGTTTTTTGTATTAGACCCGTCGTCCATTTTTTTGTAAGTCAATGATCTTTTAAATTATTTTTAACTGACTTCCAAAAATACACAAAAATGATATGTTGATAACTAGGCATAAACTAAAACGCAAAATTATACTAGCAAAATCCATGAACGGCTCTTCGTCGTTATTGGGGCAGCTTTCGCTATCCTTCTTTCAAATTACATTTAGCCCATTAATTCCGAAAACTCAGAAGTACGATCCCGACTGAAGATATGGTCGCGTACGTATTCACGAGAGGACTGCAGCGACAAAAGCACGACGTTCACCAAAGCAGTGGGTTTGTGTTCAGGGGAGACTGTTGAAAATTAAGTTAGACGCAAGTCAGTTCTAAAAATTATTGAGAAATGCTTCTGACTTCACAACACTAGATTCTTACTTCTTTCATACAGGCACATCCCTTCTCGTTTCACATGTCTTTCGATGTTTCATTATAATATTCAGCGTTTATCCTGTGAGCGTCTGGTTTGAAGATATGTCCAGAACTCTCCCGATGTTCATTTGACAATCTAACCAGCCTGCGCTACAGTACTCAAGAGCGTCTTAAAAACCCTGAAACTTACAATCATTACATACATTTTATTTGTTCTACTATAGAAGATCTTTAGAATGGAATTGGATTTAATAACAATTGATAAAATATTCGGAATTGACAATCATTGAACTTGACATATCCTCGGTTTTGAAACTTTATACCCAGACTCGACCCTAATCTGATGTGACCTACCGAAGACGAGGCTGAATGCATATAAACTAAATAATGGACTGAAGACTTGGCGTATGCCTATTTTTATTAAGAAGATGAAAAAAATTAACCACGACTTGGCTTGGTGTGAAACCTTTTCCTTTTCGGAAAAAATGGAGAAAAAACAGATTGTTTTTTTTTTATCTTTTCTTGTCAAATACGTTAATCAGGTGTCATCAATAAAACTACATAATATTTTCTTGATTTCGTTGTTTAATTCATCAGGTTATGGGTTCGCCCCGTACCTGGTAGTGTTATTTTAGTCGTAAAGTGTTAATAATTAGAACCTGCTTTTTCATAACCTCAATAATGCCACGGCCCTCTACTTGAGAGTCAGTAGGTCAAACCATTAGCGGTTTTTAATTTTTATCATTAATTAATAACAAATTTAAATATTGATAATGTTATAATAAATATTCATAATTGTATTTTCATAAGAAGGATGGCGAAAGTTGACCCAATAATTATTAAATCAACTTGTTCATGAACTTCGCTAGTACAATTTTACGTTTTAGTTTCACCTAGTTATCAATATATTTTCGTATATTTTTAAAAGTCGGGAATAAAGAAATAATAAAACAATGTGTTTTAGAACACCACCATGGAATAAGTAACGTTCTTGTACGTATCCCCTATTTCGCCACTATACAGGACTTGACACTGGAGATAATAAAAATCGGTTCTCACTGCTCAAAGTATATTGAGAGAAAAACGCCTTGAATTGGAGAAATTGCAAAATCAACCATTAAAGTAATAGCTCCTAAATTAAAGTTAGGCGCTATTTACAAAAATTAATCTTCATGCGTGAACAGCCACTCGTCGAGGAGGATGATTTTCTTCAAAATAAAATGGGACCACTATGGAAGTACCCCCTTTCCAACAAAAAAAGAATCATGAAAATCGGTTCACAAATACCGGAGTTATCGCGTAACATACATACAAAAAAAAAGAAAGAAAAAAGAACATACAGTCGAATTGAGAACCTCCTCCTTATTTGAAATCGGTTAAAAATAAAACACAACGTGACAAAAATGTTTAGAAAATATTTAAATGAGAGATAAGTTAGCAAAGGAACGTTTTGACAAGATGCCTCTTGCCAATGTCATATTGAGATTGAGAAAAGTGTGACCATTTGTCGCAGATTTCTGCCATTTGGGCAGATGTAATTTTTATTCATGTTCATTCAACGTTGCATAAAATGTGGCAGAGTTTGGCAGATTTGGGAATATTCATCAAGTTCTTTGTTATTTTTGAGAACAAACTGAAAACTTGTTGTTTTCTGCTACTACTAACAAACATCTGAAGCGAAAAAAGGTTTTAAACATAAACTATAATCAAATTTATAACCCCGTAATGAATCACAAGTACTGATAGGTCTCTTTAACGCACGTCGTCAAAAGCACTGGGTCACAAAATACACGGGATGTCGCCATTCTTCTTTACTGTGACAATACTTTTTATAAATTATGCTTCATGTACTTTTCGCCATTAAAACCTTGACATAATAACTACACAAGTGACGTTTACAACTTTTAATTCTCACCAAACACAATTAACCGCGATAATATTCAAATCAACGCTTAATCATCTTGTTACGACAAACCAGAGATAAATAATCTAACTAACTAGTTGAAATTGTACCTTGAAAACGTAGAACTAATGTTTACTTATGATACTTTAGTTGCAATAGCTCAAGATAGTAATTATGTGTTTTTTTATTTAGAGTTTTGGCTTGGATACAAGTCCTTAAAGCCATGTCTTCGTTTAATGATCGGGATCCTTCATAAATATTTTCTAATAAATTATGTTCCCACTTTCACTTAAATCACATCGTTGTGACTTTGAACAAAAACTTTGAATTCGTAATTAGTGGAATTTTCAAAATAAATTCTTTTGTAGCTTGGTTTAAAATAAAGAATACAGTTCTAACTTTCTTCATGACTGTTTCTTTCTTCGTTTCTTCATAATACACTTAAAATAAAAATAATCTTTGTAAAAACTGTACTTGTAACTGCACATACTCATAGCCCCGTATTAGGGTAACCACAGGGTTTACCTAATGCGGGTAATGCTTCATGTCATTTCTGTGTAGCCTTTTTTATGCAGCAGGGCAACTAAGAAGAGTATAAGGCAGCCACATTACAAACCAGTAATTGTACTTTCAGACAAAATTTTACAGAAGAGCCCAAAAATACAAATCAAGGTCGCTTTTAAACATTTTTTTTAAATAAATAAATGCGACACACACTCATATCACGGTACTAGGGAAACCCTGTATCACGGGTGCCACGGGCACACGCGTAGACAACAACAAATTAAATTACATTAGAGAAATAAATGTTAGTAGCAGTAGACTCCTGGTGAAAGAGCTCATCCAGGGAAGAATTGACATCTTACCTATTTCTGCCACCAAGCAATTCAAATTCAAAAAAAAAATCCATATAGTGTTATAAACAAAATAACTTAAGATATAGTGTTAGTATTAATTAATTTGATATAATTTAAAAGGACAACACAACTAAAGGACGATGTGGAGCTCAATGTATCTACGCAGAAGTGGCGAGTCCCACCGATCTGTGAACACACACAAGATGCTGTTGGAGACCCCGCTGAGGCGCCTTGAGGCAGATGCACACCTTTTCATCACGGTCGCCATGAAGCCTCTGAGCCTCGGCAAACATCCTCGAAACACTACACCTCCACTGTAGCCCCATCAGCACCCTGAATGCGTTATTATATTGAACACGCAGGTCGCTGAACGTCCGCCTCGAATACGCGATCCACAGACTGCACGTGCTTTAAATAAGCTTTAAATAGTGTAATTTTTACCTGTTTAGTAACAACGTGCAAATCTGCGAGCCAACATATTCTGTGAGCATTATTCCTGATGAAATTACAGGTACATGGGACTTGTCAACTTAAGTCTAAGAGTGACGGGCGCAGTGGTAGTACCCCTCAGATCCAGATCAGATACTGCAACTGTTATGGACAGGCATGGCACTTACCACCAGGTGTGCAACTTTGTTTGTCCCGTGGCTTGATCTTGTTAAAAAAATAAAAAATGTACGCCATACAAATATTTAACTGTCTCTGTCGCCAAACGATTACCACGCTGAAGGTGAGAAATGTTTGTATAGTCTACATCTCTCGTGAGGTTGGATGTAATTTCTGGTTGTCTATGAGTGTGTCCATGGCACCCGCAATAAAGGGTGTCCCTGGTACGGAGTTATGTATGGGCGTGTGCGTTATTTATTTATTTATTTTACTTTAATTATAACGGACACACCAATTACAATAATTAAAGATACATTACTAACATAACAACTTAAGAACACAACAAAATTGAATACCATTCAAGCATCGCCTTCACAATAGCGTAGGCATCTTAACAATAACAGTGACCATCCATCCGCAAACAAGTCGCATTCTGGGTTGGTGGCGAGGAGAGAGTTTAGCGCGCACAGGGAGCGCGGTATGGGTGATTTAGCGCGCGCTACGGTTCGGCACCACGCGGTGGCCATCAACTGGTGTCTTCTAATGCGGTGATAGTTGACGGGGGCAAAGAGTCGACACAGCTCATTATGCAAATCTGGAGAATCTATATTGCCGCGGAGAATTTTGCACATAACCACAAGTTGGTGTTTCATTCGTCTAACCTCCAGCGAGTTATATACTAGGCAACCCAGTAGAAAAGCAGTAGGATACAGGTAGGGATAGCACCCATTGGCACGTTTGTATAAATATCTAAGAAACGCTTTCTATACTCTCTAACATTAGTTATTATTATTGTTAATATTTCTCCCGGCTCGGGATACGAAACCTCTGTCTATTTGCGCCGCCAGGCAGTAACGAGAGCATTACTGCGATCCCGTTTTGAAGGGTCAGGGTACTGATGAAAATACAGGCAGACTTGTCAATGGTTACCTATTACAAGCTAGAAACATGATTTACCAAATATTATTTCTCCGAAAACCTTCAGCTTATGTACGTAAGTGGCTACATGTCGGCCCGATGTTCGTGAGTTGTAGTTACGTTGTAAAGATTGTCTTATTCAAGGCATTTTGGGTCAACTTTACCTTAAAATCTCTTAGCGCCCTACGCATTTTGTACAACAATGTAAGGTCCTGGCAGTTAAAAGACTAACTCTTTATTTAATAACAGATCGATTATATGAATGTAACTACATAGGTATACTACAATAACTTCAGGATGTTGTTGCAGCTGCCACGATTTTGCAGTACATCGGGGATGTTCGCCTTAGCTAAGGTAGATGAAGATGAAGAAGGAGAAGGTTTTGCAGCTATTGTGCGAAAAAGAGCGGCTTCCCTGTAGAGTTCGTGACAGTGACAACAGCCTACTGAGTGTAATCGCAAACAGGGTCCTTTTCTTGGGCAGTCGTCCCGATTGCATTTGTAGTACTATCTGTGTTTTTAAGTGCTATAAGCTGGCAACGCTGATCAAGACTCTGCAGCTTCGCCTCTATTAATTCCGAGTCACCTATAAGCCTCTTGACACGTTTGTCGATTGAATCCATCCGAAAACATGTTAGGTTTTTTTCATTACGCCATTGAATCTTATTTCACCAACATTCCGATTAGCTCATGTACCGAATTGAATATTTGGTTTTTGTACATCAGTTATAGTGCCCTTCTCGTATACCCTCAGGGTCGGTAAGGAGGGTCACTACAATCAAAACTAATGTAGAAAGATATGGGCTGCCCCTTAAGCTAAAGGAGAAAATATACAAGAACGTGATTAGACCTGCCATGTTGTATGGTTCAGTAAATGTAGCGGAAATGCGAATGTTAAGATAGATGTGTGGAGTGACGAGAAAGGATAGGATTAAGAATGAGTACATCAGGGGAAGTTTGAAAGTGGCGCCAATGACGGAAAAGATGAGGAGTAATAGGTTAGCGTGGTATGGACAAGTCATGCGGAGGGAAGAATGTCATGTGACGAGAAGAGTGCTAGGTATAAATGTGGAGGCATTTATCCGCTCACGCGATGCGCTCCTCCTACCGCAAAATGGCGGCTATTTGGTTTCGCAAATTAGAAAAGGATTCAGTTTAAATAACAAGTTTTTAAAAATAAAAATTATTATTCCGCATTGCTAAATAAATACCCTCCGTACTACAACAAAAACATCTCAAATAAAATGCAGTAATACACCGCAAATCCTGCACTTAAAAAGCACTAATGAAATTTTTTGTGTACTTGGATAAATATGATAATATTCCGTTTGAGTGGTTCTAACGTTTACCATGAAATTACTCCTTAAAGTATAGTTTATAAACATTTATATTCAGGGTAAACTTCGAGAACGCTACTTACGGTATGTTTTCAATAAATAAACACCGAAATCACCAGCCTAAACAATAACACACACGATTGTCGTGACGTATTTTTGAAGTTGTTTATTTTTTTTAAATGACAGACCCAGGCATTAAAAACTTTATGGTTTGCTAGAGTAGTTACCGAAATAGCAATTAGTATTAGTTCTTTTACCTGTTATAACTTCGATATCCGATAAATCGGTATAAAATCATCACCGGCACCTCTAGGTGTGGTATGCGTCTACGGCTGCATGTATCGCGTGAGCGGATAAGGGGAAAGGAAGGCCAAAGAAAAGATGGATGGATTGTGTGAAAGATGACAAAGATGAGAAAGGTATGAGTGTAAAAATGACGGCTAAAAGAGAAGAGTGGAAGAAAAATACATGTTGTGCCGACCCCACCTAGCGTGGGATAAGGACAGGAAGAACAACTTTTTAGTAACAATACCGTTGAAAATGATTGATTCAAACAACGTTTTAGAAAATGTAATATGCCTACATAGTCTTCTACAGTTGTAATGTCCATTCATTCATTGAAGTCCCATTCACTCTGTACTTATTTTAGGTCAAACCGTGCCATCTTTGCCGAATTAAGTAACAACAATTACCTCTAAATTACCCTTAAAGAACTGTGTTGGTCAACTAAAGCAATTTGCAAAGTTCACCTTTAGGAAAACTAATTGTTATACAGACATAAATCTTATAATAATACTTAAAACATTACGCGTAGAGCTCAAAATAAATTTTCCAGCGCAATAAAAATATTAGATAGAATTTCTTAACATTAAAATTGAATTTCGACCTTATTAATTCTTAACATAAAGATTTTTTCGACTACAGTAGTGTATTTATTAAGTTTCTATATAAATTTAAACCTTAAATACGTCTGCAATAAAGTGTAAAGTCTTATATTCTAATGGTATGTTTTCAAAACGCGGCAATGTCGCCCTAGGGCAACACGATTTGTAGATAATTAAGAAAACAATAGAGCACGTATTGTTGAAACGCATTACAAATTGTAAACTTGAAAGATTACCACAGTTACTCATCTTTTAAGTGTAGATGATCGCTTTGGTATAGTGGGAACATTTCTGAGCGATACGAGCTATATTCCTGATTTAACCAATTTGGAAACGAAGCCGGTGTAGTCGATGAGTTAGTCGAAAAAAAAACCCTCGAAAATTCGTGGAATTACATCTATTTGGCAAGTTTTATTGAAATCGGTTACCGGAAAGTTATCCACCAGTTTGTGCCACCGTTAGAGGTGGAATATTTTCTTCAGGTTTAAATTTATTTATTTCATACAAATAAGGCATATAATAACAACATTTAGTAGCAGTATAAGTTCTTGCGAAAGAGTTGGTGCAGGGTAGTAATGCCCCCGCGGAGCGGGTTGGCGAGGACGCGCCAGACGCGCACCCGCTCCGGAGCAGACGTACGGGGAGAAGGCGAAGGCAGTTCGCTGCTCGCCTGATCCCCTAGTGAGACCAGCGGGCTCTGGACAGGGACTCCGGAGCCTGCATTGCACGGCCTCACTCGTCTGGGGGGCGGGTCGGAGGACAACCGACTCGCCCCTCGGTTGGCGCGGGAGCCCTGGCGTAAGCTAGGGCGGCCGGGCGGCGTCGTGGTGAATGTTCACTGATCCCACGGCGCCGACTCAACCGGCGAGAGGGAAACCCGGGGGGGTTTTAGTGGGGTAGGCCCTCCAGTCTGGAGGGAGAGTCCCCACATAACCCCTGAGTCTCCCTGGGCTCAGGGGTATCCATAAAGATTTCCCCCCCGTCAAAAAAAAAGGGTAGTAATGCCACCTTACCTATTTCTACCGCCAAACAGTAATGTCAGCATTACTCTGTTCCGGTTTTGAAGGGTAAAGGTGCTGGTAAGACTACAGGCACTTATCAACTTATGTCTCAGGGTGACGGGCGCAGTGGCAGTGCTCACCAGGTGCACGACTTATTCGTCCTTGATAATATTTAAAAAAATACAAGAAAACAATACAATTTCTCACCAAATTGCGTAATCAGTTTGTTGATGGGGTTACACTCGCAATCACAAAACTATAGTACCTATATCTAGTACGAGAACATCGAATCATCAAACACCATTCACAAAATTGCCGGAGTTATCGCATAACATACATAGAAAAGAAAAATACAGTCGAATTGAGGACCTCTACCTTTTTTGAAGTCGATTAAAAAGGGAACTCGATTGCATCGATGTTTTGTCTTAACACATCGTATAATGGCCGCCGACTTATCGTAAGCGACTATTTTACGCACCTATTTGTATTGCAAATGATATTTTAAACTACAACGGACAAGGACGCGTCGACACTTCCCGCCAAAATTACGTGCGATAGAAATATAATATGTATATAATATAATAAATATTTTAATGACGTCGACGTGTTGACTGTATTAAATATTTTTCTCAAACATGTTCGGAAATGTTTGCATTACTTTAAAAAAACGAACACGGAAAGTTTGCCATTTAAGGACCGTGAGACTTCTTCCTGGCCAAAGCCTGCAAAGTAAGTACGATACTCCATTTCTGTCCACTTCTCTAAACTTTTAAATCTACCTACTAACTTAGAATAATAACGCATAGAAACCTAGTCCGCACACGCTAAGTGAGGCAAATTGAAGCGCGCCCAATGGGCCTACACGAGCGGGCGGGCCTTCAGTGCTCAAGGTCAATTTGTACCGCGAACAGATCAAGAATTTTAGCTAAAAATGACGAAATACCTATGCTGTAAATGAGTGTAAAAATACGTCCGACAAACATAAAATAGATACTAACATCACATTCCACAAGGAAGTAACGCGTTTCAACTTGTATTTTTATATAAACATTCACTAAAACCGAAAATTAACCTACTACTAAAACTAGCCTACATGAATTTGATTTTTGATATGAAACTATCATTCTATGCGTTATTATTCTAAGCCTACTAATAATAAACTACGTAAACAGGCAAAATAAAAACTCATACAGCAAACTGCCCAGTGTTCATAGTTGCGAGAATTGAAAACCTACATGTACCACTTACTTAAAAAAAAAAGAAAATGGCGGTGACATTTGAATAAAAATATTTTGGTATTCTTTTATCTTTTAGTCTTTTTTGTATTTTGGTCGCGAAAATGAGTAGAGTGTTAAAGAAAATACAGTAATAGATACACATTCAAACTACTACTAACATCAACGTGCCTGGAAAAACAATAACACATAGATACACATTCTCTTAGCAATTGCTCTAACACGTCAAATATTAATTAATATTTTCTTACTTTTTCTATTATACATCTTCGTCTGTTTAGTCTGTTATATTTCCTCACATTGTTTAAGAAAAATACTATACATGCCTCGGCGGGAACGGGGATTGCTTGACTCGTATTAATACAAGGCCTCGCTGGCTCGTCCTTGAAACTCATACTCGTCCAGCAGTCCCTTACTTCCCGGCCTCTGCAATAATGTACTATTACAACTTGGAGTATTTTAGGCAACTTCATTACATTTTGTAATAATGTAATAATGGACTCAATTATAAAAGTACCTAGTGGATATTTTTGACAAACCTACAAAAGACGATTAGACCTATTTTTTAAATAATCCCGATATCTGGATACCTACTATTTAAAGAATTGCCATGTATAATTATTGTGTTGCCCATCATTTGTGTTCGAACCATAATTTTTAGTGGTAGGTATAAGTCATTCATAAATTCTGTTTTATTTTTTTATGAATGTGCCGTAATTTTTTTATATAAAAATATATGATAGTACTTGAGACACATCTTTGGGTCTTTACGGCAGGTCTAATTCCGTGCATTTATATGAATTAGACCCGCCGCGGTCCCAACCTGACATGCGCCCGACTCTCACCCGCTTTCTATGTGTTTCTCGCTTTTCTCTGACAAGCTGATATTATTAGAAATTCTCTAAATACTATCTGATCTCAATTGCCTAATTATTTGAACAATGCGTTTATTTATTTAAATGTATATACAATTATACATATTCACAAGGTATTTCTGTATACTTGCATAGTTGCCCAAACTGGCATTATCTTCATTCCAAGGCCGAGATGCGCGCGCGCCGGTTCCCACAACAATTTGCTTGCAATACTACGCTCGGGATTTATATGATGACTCGGCGTAATTGATACTTGCTCCTCTTGGCAGATTTTTGGAGTTAATAATCTAAAATTAATAAACAAATAAAATAAACAGACATTTAATCCTCCACAAAACAAAGGCTACTAGAAAATACAGTCGAGTAATTTGAACAAATCAGTTAAAGACTCAGCAGTGCTGATTTTCAATCTTCACCTGTAGCTGTTCATTTCCTGCACCAGACTGATGTGCGGAGTATACCTCAACCTTATGAGTCGATAGTATCTCAGCTCGAATTCTAATTTTTCCCCTTATGTAATACGGTTCATTTTGATTATCACTAGTATCAGGTTTCTTACCAAGGTATGACTTCTTTTTATTTTCCTGATAGTTCGGAACGGTTGCACGCTACATAGTCACGGGTTGACCGGACGGCGGATGACAGCTTTAAGATCAGACATATCTGTCTACCCTCTTGCACTGTCGACGACTACCTTCATCGCGATTTGTTGCGGCGTTACCATTGTCACTCACTTTTGTCACACAAACCACACTCACTGTATCCACACGCGAAACAGAACTCGAGGTATTTTTGTTTTTATTACTGCAAGCACTTTGTTCGTACTTCGTGATCTCGATGGCTTCTCGTACCTACCGTGGTATGTAGTGACGTTCTGTCGAGAGTACCTGGGGGCTATGCAACTCGATCCAGTGGTTAGTGTCAGTCTGTGTGAGATGTTGTGCTATAGCCGACTTCTGTGCATCATTGTTTTTTACTGCTCGGATGTGTTCCTTCATACGATCGACAATTGTTCGTTTAGTCTGACCGATATACGAGCTCCCACAAATGCAGTTCACTTTATAGACACCCGGTGTTTGTAAATGAAGGTGGTCTTTTGGTGAACATTTTTCCTATTTTGGTTAAGGGGGTGAAAACAGTTTTTATGGAAAACTTCCTTAGCAACCTGGTTATTTTATCTGTCACCCCTTGTACATAGGGCTCGTACGGTCCATTTAGCTTGGGCTAGGCAGGGACACTGGCTCTATTTCAGAATTTATTTCTTTACAAACTAAATAAAGCTATTTGAAAAATGTATACGTATACTACACTTTAGTAGAGATGATGTTAAAAGTAAGTTTGTGTTTATTATCTATCGTAAAAATTTTTACTAATCGTGTTTTCACCTTATACTAATCAGTTTATATCCTCAATTTTACTGTTTTTTTCCCCAAAGTGTTTGATTCAAACTTTCGCTGGTTTGCGGAATCAATCAAAGCCATTTGACGTTGAATCAGCTCTTAGTAATGTGTTAGCGTTTTAAGGCTAGCCATCGGAGAAGTGGGAAAACAGTTTTGCTGGATCATATTGTTGAGGTATTTGCCATTAAATAACGGGCTTACAAAAAATATAAGATACACTTAAGGATGTTACCTAAAGATTGTGCTAGTTTGTAATGCGCTAGGATGTACTTTACCCGATCATATAAAATCCCGAAAACAGACAGACAGAGAGAGAAAAGAAACAGAATTATTTACGAATAAAATATCTACCTTTGTACATAATATTTAGAGATATTTCCTTATAGTTATCAAATTCACTATTATCCCAAAATTTGGACATTGCACAGCGGTTTACCGACACGCCGCGTCATGCGCTGCCCCGTCAGCTATCGGGCGCATGAGAACGTCGGATCTGTGGTTCAAACTTTCTGAGTAAATGTATAATATCGCAGTACTAATACAATAGTGTATTAACTCAAAAAGTTAATTTATTCAGAATAACTAAAAAAAGAATGACTGAGTTCCCGTCAAAGATTATAAAAATTTATGTATAGGTTAAAATTTATTGGACATCTAAACAACTCCTACTTGCCAATTAAAAGTATATTTACAAATAAAAGTAAAAAAATAATTTCATGTTTTTGAGTAAGGACTGTTTTGTCCTGAAGTAGCTCACAAAACATCTGTGAGCTACTTCTGGGTTAAGTAGATATATTTTAATGGTTTCTTACAATATTCTACGACAATTTTATTCACGTTTAGACATTGACTTACAATTATATGGACGTCGGGTCCGCGCTAAAAAGTGTCCGAACTTATAGGGCGTTAAAATCGTATACAGAGCGTCATTCACGCTTTAGTCTTCGTTTGTTCGACTGACAGCGAAGCAGGCAAAATTAGACAGTACTGCGATGACATTACAATTTAAATTTAACGTTATAGCTTTTTCATATTCCTTTACATGTCACTACGTTTAAATAGGTTGACTTGGGACATTTTTTCGTGGTTTTTGTATTAGACCCGTCGTCCATTTATTAGTAAGTCAATGCGTTTAGAGAAACAATTTTTACGTTCAAAAATGGTATAATCTTGAATTCCACAAATTTTACTTGAGTTATAACACTATTGTAATAGCAGTGCGATATACCTTTTTTACGATACTAAGTGGCGGGACGAACAAGTCGTGCGCCTGATGGTAAGTGACACGTCTGTCCATAACAGTTGCAGTGCCGCTCAGAGCTTTAAATTGCAAAGATCTGAGGAATACTGCCACTGCGCCTGCCATCCTGAGACATAAGTTGACAAGTCCCATGTGCCTGTAATTTCACCCTTACCCTTCAAAACCGGAACGCAGTAATGCTCGCATGGCTGCTTGGCGGCTTTTTTAATGGCAGTTAATAGTTTAAAATCATGATGCGTTCAAGTATCAAAACATCTCATTCGTTCCAACACTGAAGTGACCAATAAGTACAGTCGAGCCGTTACAATTATTACGTCACATAAGCGTTGTGGCCAGTACAGTTCATCGCAAATTATAATGTTAGATGAGATTCTACCGAACGGCATGAACTACAGAACAATAAATACAGTCGAAGTGGTTAGTTAGCGTCTGACGTGGGCCAACTACAGGTCTCGAAAGACCTATCTTAATGTTATGGTTTTGCCATTCTTACGTGCAAATTGTCTAAAATTCTAGAAAAATGCCTTGTTGTTCTATTTTGGAGTGCAAAAATGATAGCTGCACCATAAATATTACCCGTGGTGCTGTTTCATACCATCCGAAAGTCTTATTGTAATAAATTTTCAATTTTCTGTTTATCGAAATAGTTTTTTGTTACAAGAAACGAAAGAAAGCTTACACTCCAGCAATATGGTCGCTTCTTGTTTGGAGAACTAACTTAATAACTCTAATTCGTCGTCGTTTAGCAATTAACCGCTAGATGACAGCACATTGATTGAAATTTCAATATAATATCAAAACGTCGTAACTTGTAACAATAGGTATTGATGGTATTGAACTCTCTACGATATGCCAACAGGATAAAGTTTAAATTACATTAACAATCCAGAATTTGTTATTTCTTTTTAAATTTGAAACTACGACCAATCAATATTAAGATTTTGTAGTGTTTCCAATTAAGAATGTAAGTCGGTTCTATTAGTAATCGAAACTTAAAGCACTTCCATTGATTTTTTTTCTTCCGTGGTATAAAACATTAATGTGCCTCTCCAAGGCGCCAGTTCAGTCTTTTTTATATAAATAATAGACACACGCTTGGCCACAATCTCACCTGATGTCAAGAGGGAGCATGCCAAAAAAGTTTTGACGTTGTCTCCGCCCACATTTGTGAGACATATATGCCTGAAGTTCGCGTGACATGCGACAGGAGGATGTTGAATTTTGCGCATTAAAAGTACCAAATTCGTTTTAGCGGAATAACTCTAAAACTAAAAGGATTAAAAAAAAATCCGTAGTGACAGTTCTCGATCATGCATAAATATAATTAATTATCTAGTTTTTGTCTTAATAACCTTTAGCATTTCGAGGATGAATCGAATAAATGTGAAAATTAGAGGTCATTTCGTGATTTTTATCTATCGAGGAAACTTTATTGTTTTATGTTTCTGATTAGCGTCTATGCTTGAATATATCGTGTAGTTACTCATACAATATTTTATTTTTAACTTTAAAGTGGATATACCCCTCTAAAATCAAATCCAAGATTAGGAATATTTCCTCTGCTCCCTCTTAAGCGACGATGTGACCGACGATGGAACGCGTTTGCCTTTGAAATGACAATTCACTCTAGGCTCGAATAGCCCCAAATTGTACTTTTCGGGAAATACAGATGCCCGGTAGAGCATTCCATTCATTTGCCGTACGCTTCAGAAAGGAAGAAGCAAAGCGCTTAGTGCGAATAGGTGGTATATCAACGATATAAGGAGTGTTCTGGGCCATCTAGTCGATTGAAGGAGGGTGGGGCTAGAACAGTCGGTTGCATTTGACTGATTATGAAGAACCGATTATACCTCCATTACGCTGCTGTGTGTGTGTTTTCAGAAGCAATGAAAAACTTTTTTTTTAAATTACTTCCTGCCGTGAAAGAATATTTGAAATTTAAGTAGAGGTTAAATTTTATTACAGATATTTAAACAATTTCCTACTTGCCTAATGTGACCGTATGTCCCAATTTGAGCGGGACAGTCCCGCTTTTAAGCTTCTTATTCTGCTGTCCCCAAAATACTTGAAAATGACACACGTGATAATAAATAAAAAAAATAGCAAAAGTAATAAAAGTTTTTTTTTTAATTCTAGATTATTAAAAATTTTTAGTTTTTTAGTATTTTTTTTAATTATTAAACATTAAGTAACTGTCATAAACATGTGTTTTATTTCTAAAACAATAATAAATTTACAGGTGTCCTTGCCAAATATATTTAAATACAAAAGAGAAAAAATAATTTCATATATTTTTGAGTCAGGGCTTACTAAGAAATATGAAATTGTAAATAATAATAATAACGCACACACTCAACATAGCCCCGCACTAGGGAAAACCCTGTCTCGCGAGTGCCATGGACACACACATAGACAACCACAAGTTACACCCAAGCTCACGAGAGAAATAAATGCAGGCCATACACTTATTTCTCCCGGCCCGGGAATCGAACCCGGGACCTCTGCGTGGCAGTCCAGCATTGTAACCGTTCACGATGGCACTTTTTTTTAAATTGTATTGTTGAGAACTTGCACAAAGTTTTGCTTTGATTGAAACTTTCACGATTTCACACATTGCATAAAAGTTTTATACGTGATTAAGTCCTGAAGTGAAGAATTAAAACTCAAATAATTACACAAATCTCATAGATGGCGCTACGACTAAAAAGTCGTTGAAAGACCAAGTACAAAGACACGACGCAAGCACATAGAAAAATTCGTGAGGTCCGTTGGTTCGTTCCGTGGCTTAGTTGGTATAGCGTCTGGCACGGTATGCAAGAAGACGTCGGTTCGAATCCGACCGGATCGAAGGAATTTTTTCTGAGTGTCCGATCTTTGTATTAATAAAAATTACACAAAGTTTGTCTCATCAAGTAGATATCTTCTAATTGTCTCATACAATATTTTAACGACGGTTCTATTACCGTTTATAGAATCAAATTTTACTTTCAGAAATTATAATCTTCAATTTCACATATTTTGAGTTACAAGACTACTGTCATAGAAGTGCGATAGCAGCTTTAGTAACTTAAACTACTTGTTCAACCTGACTGTACTCAAAGGTGTTATTAAATATTTCGACACAGTCAATTCTCGAATAGTCACAAACTCCGAAATGCCCAAATTACGATTACAGTTACGCTATATATTATAATGTTAATAATATTGTTATTGGCGTAGTTAATTTTAAATTACTAATTATAACAAAGGTTTCGTAAAAAACTTTTACAATTAACTGCCTTGACTTTTTCCATGTGACAGCAAAATTCGTGTCGTAACATTTAATACTTGTTAATAAAGACGATTTTTATTTTTGAACTTGGTACAGCGTCAAAAGCGCGTCAAGTGTGACACAGTCTAAATTGAACTATATGCCTCTAGCTATAAAACGATCCAAAGTTTAAAGTGTCAAAATTGAAATGACTATACATTAGCGGGCTTTACGCAAACCCTCTATCTTTAATTTTTGTTTCTTTAATAAGTCCCTTATTTATTTATTTCTTCAAAGTCAAAGTCAAAGTCAAAGATTATTTATTCCATAGGTAAAATAAATTTACACCTGAAAACGTCATATTTAAGCTACTGCTCGTTCACTACGCTGATCTCCTTGAGAAGAACGAGCAGGAAACTCTAGGGATTGCTCTTTTCAAATAAACTTAAATGCTATGGAATACACTTTGAATCAAATTTGTGTTGATTTTGGAGCCGTGTCGTCTTTCCATACATCTTTATCTAACATGTAGTCTTCAATTTTGCAATATGATTTTTCGATCAAAATATTTTTAATGTAGTTTTTAAACTTAGGAAATTATAAACTTAATATATGCTCCGGAATCTTATTGTAAAAACGTATACAGTTCCCCATAAAAGAGTTGTTTACCTTGGTTAAACGAAATCGTGGTACCATGAGTTTGGACTTAACTCTAAGGTTAATATTATGGATATCTTCTTTCTTATTGAAATTGTGTATATTTTTACGGGCATATTAAATATTTGAGTAAATGTACTCTGATGTCACAGTCATACCAGTACTCTCAGATACCAGTCTCCTTAGACTTGTCTCTGAGAGAAACCCGAGAACCTAAACGGTACACAGAACGAAGATTTACACGACTCCCTGGGCGGAATTTTAACTATGGTTCTTATTTCTCTTTTCTGAAGGCCTTTTTTACGTTACAGTCATAGCTATTACCCCAAAACCTGATGCTATATCTTAAATATGACTCTACTATAGCATGATATACCATTTTCAAGTCAGCGACAGAGGCTACATCTCGCAAGGATCGAAGAGCAGAAAAAGTATACTTATTTTATTTTCTAATTTACTAAACGCTCGCCGCGGGTGATACAACAATCGTGCGCGATTGGACGCGCGTGTGAACACGTTGGAAGGAGAAGGAAAAGACCGCGCGATGGCGATCTTCCGTCGCGCACTCCGACACGCGGACTATCCTGCACTATTAGCCTTTACACGAACGCCCTTTCCGTTGTGACAAAAATGAACACAAGCTTTTTTTTCTGAGTCTTCATTAGTTAGCGGAGTAATTTCTCATGAAACAATTGAATATCAATTCAATACAAATTTAAAATACAGTTAATAGTGACATCTCTAGCCGGGGCTGGTAGCTGTAAAGGTATCTAACTGGGTGACGAAATACTTAGACTTCTCATAGATGGCGCTACGGCTAAAAAGTCGTTGAAAAACCGAATACAATGACGAAAGATGGAACACTTAAAAAAATCCCTCGATCGGGCTGGATCCTAACCAATGTCTTCTAGCCAACTGTGCCAGGGAGGGGCTAGGTCAACTAGGCAACGTTGTTTTCTAAGTGTTCCATTGACTTACAAATAAATGGACGACGGGTCTAATACAAAAACCACGAAAAAAATGTCCCAAGTCAACCTATTTAAACGTACTGACATGTAAAGGAATATGAAAAAGCTACAACGTTGAATTTAAATTGTAATGTCATCGCAGTATCGCGCTGTCAGTCGAACAAATGAAGACTAAAGCGGAGTTTGACGCTCTGTATACGATTTTAACGCCTTACAAGTTCGAAAACATTTTAGCGCGGACCCGACGTCCATATAATTGTAAGTCAATGAAGTGTTCGATGTTTTTATTAATAATTATAACAAACTAAATGATTATCACTAATATCAGGTTTTTTACCACGGTATGACTTCTTTTTATTTTCCAGATATTTCGGTCGACTCTGTCAAACCGTGACCATGGAGCGTGCAACCGTTCCGAAATATCGGGAAAATAAAAAGAAGTCATACCGTGGTAAGAAACCTGATATTAGTGATAATCATTTAGTAAATAACCACGAAAGTCTTAAATTCTATATATAACAAACTAGTGCCGTCATTTCACAAAAAAATTATTGAATATCATGGTGATGCAACTATATTTTATTACAATCTCCTTTTTTGAAGACGGTTAAAATAGT
>NW_020655231.1:0-10661 GCF_003589595.1 Hyposmocoma kahamanoa
ACTTTTTAGCGCGGACCCGACGTCCATATAATTGTAAGTCAATGAAAAAACCTCAAAAAAACAGCAACAGCAACAACATCATAAATTAAACAATATCATAGAAGTAAGAACAGCACAAATATAAACAAAGTGTCAAATACAAACAAAATGTCAATTTCTTTTTATTATTAAAAAATCTTTGATATCGTATAAACACAGATCACATAGCAAATCAAATAACTTTTTTTAAAATATTTTATAGGTAAATCTACGATAGCTGCAGGCAAGGCATTATATATTTGTATGGACATGTTATAGCAATTCCTATAAAAGCAAGTACACTTATGGGAGGGGCCAGCTATGCGTTTTGGATATCTAGTTAAAAAATTACATACTTCACGTTTCCTAGTAAATAAGACCAAGTTTTTTTTAACAAACATGCATACCTCATATACGTACATGGCGGGAAGCGTTAGAAGATTTAGCTTTCTAAAAAACGGTCTACAAGATTCGAGCGGACCTACTCTACATATGCTCTGACCTTAGAATAATAACGCATAGAAACCTAGTCCGCACACGCTAAGTGAGGCAAATTGAAGCGCTCCCAATGGGCCTACACGAGCGGGCGGGCGTTCAGTGCTCAAGGTCAACTTGCACCGCGAACAGCTCAAGAATTTTAGCTAAAAATGACGAAATGTGCGGTGAATGAGTGTAAAAATACGTCAGGCAAACATAAAATAGGTACTAACATCACATTCCACAAGGAAGTAACGCGTTTCAACTTGTATTTTTATATAAATATTCACTAAAACCGAAAATTAACCTACTACTAAAACTAGCCTACATGAATTTGATTTTTGCCTCACTTGTGATAGTTCGTTTGATATGAAACTATCATTCTATGCGTTATTATTCTAAGGCTCTAACACATTTTTTCTGGATAATATACGGTTTATCTCTACGCACTTCCCCCAGATGATGAGGCCATACCGCAAGCTTGAGCAGACAAATGCATCGTAGGCCATCAAGGCAGTCCTCTAAACACTTAAGTGCGTTAGACGATGTAAACCAAATACAAATCGATTCAGCTTTGCACATATTTAATCAACCTGTGGTTTCCATGTTAGTTGAGAGTCCAATACTATGCCGAGAAAATTGCTGGATGAGCATTGCACAATTTCATCTCCATGACAACTTAAAGAGAGTTTCTGGGGTGGTCTTTCCATTATAATTATAAATAAAGTGGAAAATAGAGTATTTATTGTATTATTTATTTATTAAATATTAATAATTTAGAAAAGAAGTTTAGCAAAATATTATTTTTTTATAATACAGTTGCTCAAAACGTGGTATTTTTCGTACTAGTGCTTTTTACTTTTCATTTTTTTTTAAATTTACTTTTGTTTCAAGTCTTAAAGATAGAACTGAAGAGGTTGTATATTTATTTAATATTTATGTGCTTTGTGATGTAAGTCAATCGTCATTAAAACTTATATTTACTTGCAAACATCTTATTTGTTTAAATTGCGTAGGTGTTTTATACAACAACGGGTTACAATCAATAATACCAAAATATTTTCCATAAAGATGGCTGATTGAGTATTAACAATGACCGGAGGTGAGTATTACGCGAGACTAAAATAGCAATTTTAATGTTGCTGAATACTGGCAACAGTTGCCATTGTACTCAGAATTTTTACCAGACAAAGAAATAAAATGAGTTTTATTTTTAGATACTGTTTTATTTTATTTTCAATGGAGTTTTTTCGCCTCGAGACTCGTGAATAATGACTAACTTTCCGCACTTGTATCAAAAATAAATATTTTATTATTAATTAAATATTATATATATATTATTAAATATATATTTTTGTAATATTATTTGCTTGTGATCTTTAAATCGGGGTATAGAGTCTTATACCAAGGGAGACAATTGATAACGTCCTATACATAGTACGCCACGAAGTACAGCCGTCGTTAATGCTTTGCTAGGAACGATTAAATATTAAACAGCTTTTATTAAAAATGTTCACTGTGTTACAGTTATTTAAATTGAAAAAAACGTTATGTTTCGTTTTGCCACAACTTTGTTTTTAAGTAATAATAAATTTGTATACCTATTTTCTTTAACAACCTTTTTATTGTTTAATCATTAATATGGAAATTTTATAACGTTTAATTTAATACATAATGTAAAAAGAAAAAATGGTATATAGGAAAAATATACTGTAACAACCTTGTTCCCTAGACTTCCTAGAGCAGTGTATTATCAATCATAGACAACCACAAATTACACCCAAACTCACGAGATAAATAAATGTATATTATACACTAATATTTCTCCCGGCCCAGAAAATGAACCTGAGATCTCTGCGTGGCTGTCCAGCGTGGTAACCGTTCGGCTACGGAGGCAGTTATTTTTTTTTAGTTATTTTATTTCTTGTGATACACAGGTTGTAAAGGTTCCATGTAATTTGAATGACATGCGGCGTATAAAGTTTTCATAATTGAATACCCTTGATAAATAATAAAGCCCACAGTGATTTAAATAATTAGATTTATGTCCGCTTTTTAAACAGATTTAAACCCGGCGTTAACAAAGCGCCGTCAAAGTAAAGAAGGTAAAGTAGCTTTTCTTTTTTATGAATCTAAATTACGGGACGAAAAAGTCGTGCTCCTGATGGTAAAAGACACGCCTGTCCATAACAGTTGCAGTGTCACTCAGATCATTAAATCGCAAAGATTTGAGAGCACTGCTACTGCGCCTGTCACCCTTAGACATAAGTTGACAAGTACCATGTGTCTGTAATTTCACCAATACCCTTACCCTGCTAAACTGGAACGCAGTAATGCTTACATTACTATTTGGCGGCGGAAATATGTAAGGTGGCAGTACTTTAAAATATACAATAGTATATGTTATCTTCTTCTTGTCCTAGTGATGGCATACACTACACTACTTACAATCAGTGTTGGGCAAAATTTAATTGTTCTGGCAAATAAAGATTGACAATTAATTAATTGTCAATTGCGAAACAGCAAACTTTTTGTTAAAAAAAAAATTGTTTATTGTGTTTCTCGCAACTAACAATTGATCAATCGTTAATTGCGTATATCTACAATTAATCAATTTTCAGTCTTTTCAATGTTTTTGATTAACAATTAACAATTAAAACTGACAATTATGATAAATTTATATATCATATGGGGGTGGGTTAGAGGGTGGGTTAGGAGGTGGGTTATGATTTGAGTTGGGGGGTTAAGGTTTAGATTGGGTGGTTAGGGTTTAGGTTGGGGTGTTAGGGTTTAGATTGGGTGGTTAGGGTTTAGGTTGGGGTGTTAGGGTTTGGGTGGGTTAGGGGGTGGGTTAGGGGGTGGATTGGGGGCTTAGGATTTAGGATGGGTAGTTAGGATTTAGGTTGGGTAGTTAGGGTTTAGGTTGGGTAGTTAGGGTTTAGGTTGGGGAGTTAGGGTTTAGGTTGGGGGTTAGGGGTTGGGTTAGGGGTGGACTAGGGGGTGGGTTTGGCAGTGGGTTAGGGGTGGATTAGGGGGTGGGTCAGCGGGTGGGTTAGGAGGTGGGTTAGGTGGTCGGTTAGGGGGTGGGTGAGTGGGTTTGAGTGGGTGGGTGGTGTGTGGGTGGTGTGTGGGTGGGTTTGGGTTAAGTGGTGGGTAACTCACCCCTGACCAACCGGCCCCCCAACCGGCTCCCCAATCAGCCCCTCAACCGGCCAATTGCAATTGAATTGATTTTTTAATCTGATTGAATTTCTGATTGAAATTTAATTGATTAACGCCCAACACTGCTTACAATACGTAATTAAAATCGGCGTAAGGGACTCGTACCATTAAATGTCTGAAAAATATCCAACTCATAACATTTATATTGGGGTACACGAAAGAAGCCTGCCTGTACGATGTACCAACCCTTTCCTGTAAACTTTGGGGCACCCTGGCCAACAATCGGTACGTGTACATTACGCCGACTGGCAAATTCTTTCACCAAGATGGCAAGCATTTTAATGGCCTATCACAAAGTTGAAAATTTTTTTGTCCGATATAACGTTTGTTCGAATTTTCATTACATCGAAAACCGAATTATAACTAAGTAGTTGTTCGTTCAGGATATATTGTATGTTTATCGCAAAGACGATTAAGTTCGGTTAGGTTAGGTTAAGTTAGGTTTAAAAGAAAAAACATTTTCCTCTCAAAATTACTTTCGAGGTTATGAAATTTCGACTAAACGTTATTTCTGGAAAATGTGGTTTCCAACTACTGATAGGTAACCCATTATAGTGTGTGCCGTCAATACGATAAGAAGTTTCAAGAGAAAGGATGTGGGTTTTTTTTTCTGTATACAATGGAGCAATCAACATTTTTGACGTAACTTCACTTATGCCATTCTACAATGAAGGGTGCGATTTATTAAAATCAACACGATTACTGGTTTTCAGAGAATGTTAATTATTAAAGATTGGTTAGAAGTTTACTAAGTACGTGAAGAGCGGTTGCTGATTCACTGGAACATATCTAGATTTGAATGATTTTTTCTTGTTAGTGTTATAGACATTTTTATAATACAAAGATTGAACACACAGAAAAATGTCTTCAATCCAATGGGACTTGAATCCATGACCACGCTGTACCGTAGCGCTGCTCTCACCAAATGGTTAAGTTATCGAGTTGTCGAAATTCTCCTATATGTTTTTGTCAAAGGTTACGGTAGTGATATCTAGTGAGATATTTTAGACCTGTTTCTTTCACCGCAGCCTTTTTTAACCGACCTCAAAAAAAGGAGGAGGTTCTCAATTCGATTGTATGTTTCTTTTTCTTTTTTTGTTTGTACGTTACGCGATAATTCCGGTATTTGTGAACCGACTTTCAGGATTTGTTTTTTGTTGGAAGGACGGTACCTTCATAGTGGTTCCATTAAATTTTGAAGAAAATCATCCCTACCCCTAAGGGTGGATGATTTTCTTGGCGCCTAAATTTTATTATAAGGAGCAATTATTTTAATGGTTGATTTTGCTATTCTCCAATTCAAAAGTTTTTCTCTCTCAATATACTTTGATTAGTGAGAATCGATTTGAATTATCTCCTGTGTCAAGTTCCGTATAGTGGCGAACTAGGGGACGAATCCGGGTTTGCGCACTTTCCGGTAACCGATTTCAATAAACTTGGCAAATAGATGTAATTCCACGTACTTTTGAGGTCGGTTTTTTTAGTACTCTGTACTGAGATTATTATTAGGTTAGGTTTTAAACAAAACAAACGAAACAAAGAATTTTCTTTTCTTTTCTTATCTTTCATTGCTATGAGCTAGCCAAGTATTTACTTTGCAAGTTGCCTAAATGACGCTTGTAACTTGTTATAATCTCAGTACAGGGTACTAAAAAAACCGACCTCAATAGTAGGTGGAATTACGTCTATTTGCTAAGTTTTACTGAAATATCCCCTAGTTCGCCACTATACAGGACTTGACACTGGAGATAATAAAAATCGGTTCTCACTACTCAAAGTATATTGAGAGAAAAACGCCTTGAATTGGAGAAATAGCAAAATCAACCATTAAAGTAGTTGCCCCTAAATTAAAGTTAGGCGTTATTTATAAAAATGAATTCATGCGTGAACAGCCACCCTTCGAGGTGGATGACTTTCTTCAAAATGAAATGGGACCACTATGGAAGTACCCCCTTTCCAACAAAAGAGGAATCATGAAAATCGATTCCCAAATACCGGAGTTATCGCGTAACATACATACAAAAAAAAGAACATATAGTCGAATTAAGAACCTCCTCCTTTTTTGAAGTCGGTTAAAAATACGCATCATGTATTTCTTGCCATCACGTTGTATTAGCACCCTGAACGCCATTCTTTGGGAGGTATAATAATGTGCAGTTTATAAGTGTTGTAAGCTCGCGTCTATGTTTCTCGAGATAGGAAAAATTTTCAAAGTATCTTGTGCGCTTTGGTGCAAACGCTGCATCTTTATTAAAATATGTAAAAATTATAGTATGCCTAAATACCACAGTAATCACCTGGTCTCAAATAAAGGTGTTTCCTGTGTTATGAGTATCATAGCCAAATTACTTCTAGTATAGTACCCAGAACATTAAATTCCGGCGCCCACTGACGGGATGGCTCGGCAGGGGATCCTTCGGCATCCCTGCATGCAAGCGCACACTAATGGCACTTCGCCGCGGTATCCCTAGGTACGATGCGGCACCCTTATGAATGTCTAATCGTCCTTAGGCAAGCCGAAGCATTCCGTCGCGACATCGTGCTCCGGTCTGGTCTCTCTTCAGATCAGTCTTACCGTGCGTGCCTCCCCTCGCCCCACATACCTGCCTAGTCGCACTTGCCAATGCACTTTCCAAAGCATCCCTAAGGCTGCCGAGACATCTCTAAAGCTACCAAGACATCTCTAAGGCCACCGAGGCATCCCTAAGGCTGCTAAGGATCCGCATGGCTGCCGAAGCCTCCTTGAGGCTGCCGTAGCTACAATCACTATCATTTAAATTGCAAATATACATCATAATCTTAAGGTATAATACTTTAAGTTACCTAAAAATCCCTTGTAAAGTCATAAGAACTTATTTAGAAACGCACCTCCCAAATTCGCTCCACCAGGACGTCGTCTGCATCATTATTTCATCATCACTAGAACCCAATTACCGAGATCACCCAGTCGTCGTTCGTTCTAAATGATGTTGATGTAAAAAAAGACTTTCCCTACCAAAGGGAAGGGAACTCTAAAAAAATCAAAGTCAAAAACCGATCTTTGCAATATTTAAAATACGTTAAGCATAATCTGTTATATTTATCCATACATCATGCAAACGTATCCTATCAAAAACAAATTCATGTTAAGCCTTTCATTTTTCATACGAAAGATGATGTTTTTTCTGCTGGTATCGGTTGTACTACAGATTATAAGTATTTGTCAGTTGTACGACTCCTGTCGAAAATTACTTTCTGGGTTGCCTGTTTACGATAAAAAACTGTATGTGTACAAATTAGAATAGTGTAGTTACAACTTTTACCATACCCCTTTACCATCAGACATCCAAACGTACGGCGGGTTACGTAGTCGGAGGCAGGGAATTCCAATCCTTGGCTATGCGCAAAATAAAAGATGACCATAAGCGCTTATTACGTGTGTAGGGAATATTGGCCAAGTAAGGGTTTTAGGTGCGACTGAATAGGCAACTTCTGGACAAGCTGGTTCCATCGTAGATCCCATTCTTGCTCCAGGGCTAGGTAGTGGTCAATAGCAACTCCAGTTTATTAAAAAGACAAGGTTATTCTTGTTGTAGATTTTTGTTTCGTGTTTCAGCAGTTATGATACCACTATGAATGACAAAAGACACAAATAGGAGCTGGATTATAAAATCTATTACCGAAAAGTGCGCGAAACCGGATTCATCCCCTAATTTGCCACCCTTAGAGGTGGAATATTTTCTTCAAATTTAAATGGGACCACTACCAAGGTATCTTATCTTTCCAACAAAAAAGAATCATCAAAATCGGTTCACAAATCGCGTAACATATACACAAAACAAAATACAGTCGAATAGAGACACACACACACACACACAAATACGAAAAGATTGGTAATCGATTTAAATCTTATAAGGTAAAGAGAGGTAAGAGACAGCTCCACCATTTGACAGTTGCTGTCATAAAGGCGGATAACTGCTGTTTATCTAATCTATACCTTTACTCCTGGAGTGCGTACCGCATAGACATTAATTTCCCCCGGGAATTTGTTGACGTACGTACAAGAAGTGTTGAAGAAATTCTGTTTTTATAGCATCTTACGAATGCTTATCTTTTGTATTTGTCTCTTGGGCTACTTTCTAAGATGAAGATTTCGAGTTGCGATATGTTTGAGAATATTTACAGTGCATAATGTAAGTACGTTTTTATGAAAGGTGTTTTGATATCTTGATTTCTATTTCCGTATAAGGAACTGGATTCGAATATTACATTTCGTAAAGTATTATTTGAAAAGCTTGTCTTATTTAGGCCTAAAAGTTTCACAGCTAGAGATGATTTCTTTTTTTTTTTGTTGTTTTTTTCATGATTTGGTTTTGGAAGAGTTTTTATTTTAATGCAAACATGTCTTCCTGTAACAGTTGCACCTTTACAAGGTTAATCACACTATGATTTTAAAATATATATACGAGTGCAAAGCCCAGTTATTGTAGCTGCCCGCGTCAATTGTAGTAGCCGCTATGCTGAAGTGTGGGACATGTTTGAAGTGACAGGACGAACAAGTCGTGCACCTGATGGTTAGCGACACGCCTGTAAATAACAACAGTTGCAGTGCCACTCAGAGCTTTAAATAGCAAACATCTGAGGGACACTGCCACTGCGCCAGTCACCCTGTGACACGAGTTGACAAGTCCCATAGGTATGCCTGTAATTTCACCGGGGCGCCATTTACCCTTTCAATCACTTTAACTGTTACATTACTGCTTGGCGTCAGAAATAGGTAAGATGGCAATACTTCTCTGGACGGACTCTTTCACAAGCTGCTCTCCTGCTACTAATAATCAAACACCGAAACGAACGATTGGTGCACCTGGGGTTAAGCGACATGTCTAACCACAGCCACGGCGCCACTAAGAGCTTTAAATTGCAAAGATCTGAAAGGTCCATTAGCCCAGTCACCATTTTCAATAAACACACCACATTATGAATAATAATAATATATACGTAGAATATAGCAATTTTTTTTACACGCAGCCCCGCACTAGGGAAATGCCTGGGTCACGGGTACCATGGACACACACATAGACAACAACAAATTACACCCAAACTCATGAGATACATAAATGTAGGCCATACAATTATTTCGTCCGGGCCGGGAATCGAACTCGGAACGTCTGCGTGACAGTATAGGATGGTAACCGTTCGGCCACGGAAGCAGTTTTTATAATACAGTTATTGTAATTATATTTACTTACTTATACACTTTTGTACGAAAAAATGCGGAAAAACACTTAGTAATTAGGAAAGAAATAAAAAAATAGGGGGGAAAAGGTGAAAGTTAGAAGTAGAGGAAGTGTTCCTTGACACGTGGTTTCGTGAAATAATGAGAAACGGGTCGTCTTAGAGGTTTACGGAGGGAATCCTACAATTGTAAGTCAGAGTAGCATCGGGTAGGTATCATAATGACTATATCTTGAAAATGACCTGATCAGCGCAATAACTAGATCGCTAAACGACCGCCAGTGCAGAAAATGTATAACTTAATAAGTTGACTGAAGACTTGCCAGCTAAACGACTAGTTATCAAACCATATCGTTAAATCGGCCACATGTTAAAACGACAAGGTAACAACATGGCTATAGGCCATTCTTTTTATTTTAGTACTTGTTAAGGAAGTTCCATCCCATTCCATCCTATTATATAAAAAAAAAACAATTTATTATCTACTAATTTTCCAAAGATTGCATTGGATAATAAAGTCTATCTCAATCTCATGAAAGTAATAAAAATAATACAAACCATATGAAATAATTAAATAGTTATTGAACATCAGAGTGGTTCACCATCATGATATTCAATTAGTTTGTTATAATTATTAACACAGAGATCTAACACTCCATCGATTCGTCCGGATTCGAACCGACGTCTCCTAGCAAGCAGTGCCAGATGGTATGCCATTTAAGACACGGACCGAACCAGCGGACCTCACGAATTTTTCCGTGTTCAAAGACATTTTAACCGTAGCGCCATCTATGACAAATCTGTGAAAGTACTTCGTCAACAATGTAGGTACCTTTACAGCTACCAGCCCTAGCTAGAGATGTCTCTATTAATGGTAATTACATTTTTATTGGATGTCAGAATATTTCAACACCTTGACATTAAATTATTTATTAAATGTTTATTGAATTGATATTTAATTATTTTTTGTGAAATTACTCCACTAGTTTGTTATAATTATTTATACAAAGATCGAACACTCAGAAAAAATTCCTTCGATAGATGGTAACTGTAAAGGTACTAACTGGGTGATAAATCTGCAATAGATTTCTCATAGATGGCGCTACGACTAAAAAGTCGTTGAAAGACCAAGTACAAAGACACGACGCAAGCACATAGAAAAATTCGTGAGATCCGTTGGTTCGTTTCGTGGCTTAGTTGGTATAGCGTCTGGCACGGTATGCAAGAAGACGTCGGTTCGAATCCGATCGGATCGAAGGAAATTTTTCTGAGTGTTCGATCTTTGTATTAATAATTATTAAATTTTTTTTTTGAAATTACTCCACTAATTTGTTTAATATAAGTTTTGTTTTAGCATAAGTGCAGTTACGCGTAACTAGTATAAGTACGTTTTGAAGTTGCCATTTCAGTAAGTTAGTAGTCGAACCAAATCCGCGTAACAGTCGTGACAACCAAATTAACCTGATTTACTGAAGTCTAGTTTTATCAGTTCGTAAATAACTTAAATGAATACTTACTGTGCAAAAGTCGTAGCCATTGATATGAATAATAATGTAACATTTAAACCCACTCTTGTAAAATTTGATCTCGTGAAGATACGCGCTTTTTACCAATGCTTCATACGTTCCTTTGCACTATACCCATTGACTTACAATTATATGGACGTCGGGTCCGCGCTAGAAAGTGTCCGAACTTATAGGGCGTTAAAATCGTATACAGAGCGTCAT
>NW_020655232.1:0-10175 GCF_003589595.1 Hyposmocoma kahamanoa
TCGCCTTTGAACGTGTAAGAAAAATAAAAAGCATTTTAAAAGTCTATTTATCATAATGTTCTTAAATATTGATTACAAAGTACAAGATTTTTTTTAATTATAAAAGATTTTTATTTGGTGGATTTATACACACACGAATTTCTTTTTTCCGAAATAACGTTCGTTCGAATTTTCTTTACCCCGAAAACCGAATTATAACGAAACCATTGTTCTTTTAGATATGTTGGATCTTTATCGCTAAAAAAGTTCGGTTAAGTTAGGTTAAGTTTCTTTACCTCTCAAAATTACTTCCGGGGTTATGAAAATTCTAGCAAACGTTATTTCTGGAAAATGTCATTTCGGTCTTGTGATAGGTAACCTTACCTACATCTCAAACCCTAGTAAAACGTTGGTGTAACTCAAAAGAAGTGTGTCACGGCCATGTTTGGTGTGAGTCATCGAGATAACTATTTACTTTAGGGAACTAAAGATCTTGAGCTTCGTATCGCTCTACATTTCGCACTCTTTGTGTAATAAGGCTACGGAAGA
Organism: Hyposmocoma kahamanoa; assembly: GCF_003589595.1. NCBI lineage: Eukaryota > Metazoa > Arthropoda > Insecta > Lepidoptera > Cosmopterigidae > Hyposmocoma > Hyposmocoma kahamanoa. Next base: position 529 of record NW_020655232.1, read on the forward strand.
AAAAAACAATGGAAGTGCGTTAAGCCTCGATTACTATCAGAACCGATGTCACCAAAATTCTTAATTTGAAAAGCTTCAAAATATTGATATTGATTGGTCGTAGTTTCAAATTTAAAAAGGAATAACAAATTCTGGATTGTTAATATAATTTAAACTTTACCGTGTTGGCATATCGTTGAAAGTTCCATACAATCAATACCTATTATCACAAGCTACGACGTTTTGATATTATATTGAAATTTCAATCAATGTGCCGCTATCTAGCAGTTCATTGCTGAACGACGACGAATTGGAGTTATTAATTTAGTTCTCCAAACAAAAAGCGACCATATTGCATATTACAGGGATATAATAAGCTTTACTTTCGTTTCTTGTAACAAAAAAAATATTTCGATAAACAGAAAATTGAAAATTTGTTAAAATAAGACTTTTCGATGATATGAAATACTACCACGGGTATATTTTTAGTGCGTCTATCATTTCTGCATTCCAAAACAGCACAATAAGGCATTTTTCTAAGATTATAGAAAATTTGCATGATAGAATAACACAACCATACCACACAAAGCGATGGCGGACTGAGCTCAGATAGGTCTTTTGAGACCTATACTGTAGGAATGAAACTATTTTTCCGGATTTAAATCGCGTATATTTGTTTTTTCAAACAAACCGACGTTTCCGGGCCCTTTACAGGTCCCATGGTCACGGTTGACGGTGTAAATCCGGAAAAATAGTTTCATTCCTATGTGTAACAATCGCGAAAACCTAAGAACTCGATACCTATACTGTATTTATTGTTCTCTGAATAAGGCCATATCTGCAAAATGAAAAGTTTTCAGGAGAGAGATTTAACAGATTCTACGAACGAAATTAGTCGAAAACTTTTTAAGCCTCTAGAGTGCTTTGCTTACTTTTCTAAGGAGAATCTGCTTTTCAAATCAGCAGTAGAAGTTTATCAATATGACGGTTTTAAGCGTAATTTGCTTAACTATGAAATAAATTATTATTTGACTTTTACCTTTGATTTAATGTTCAACCAAAACTGCTCCGGATTATTTTGGATAAACTCTTCAACTGATGTTATATATTTCCTATAGCAGACGTCCGCTAAATTCTTAGCACGATCGCGGGGCCGCTTAAAGGATTCTTCATTCGATCGGTTGCCGTATCTCTGAAATTTCTTAAGGTATTTATGTTTATCTTTTAATATTTTATTGGGCGCTGCTGAATACCAATTCGGGTAGGATTTACTAGATGCATGCTTAAAGGGAGTATAGGAATCTTTCGAGGCTGTGAATTTATTATTGAGAAAATGTACTGCTTCATTATTTAATGACAGTAGAGCTCCTTGTGAAAAAGTTTGTCACCGCGATTCGGAAAGAGGCCGAAACGATTTGTGCGCGCAAGGACTTATATACATCAGTCGTTTGGATTTGACACTACGGCTCAACTCACACTGGCGCAGAGTCGAAGCGTCGCGTCGCGTCCTGTTTCTCAACTACACCGCCTGGCGACTTTCGCATTAGTGCGCCGGGATCACAATATGGTCGGCGTCTGACGCCTCACGGTGCCCAAGTGACACGCGGCGACGCGCGATTCCATATATGCAAAACACAAATTTGTACCTTAATAATGGGAAAATATAGATGAATATGCTATAGGCGCAAAACATGACGCGTCGCGACGCTTCGACTCTGCGCCAGTATGAGTTGCGCCTAAGGAGGTCTCCGATTGGAGCGATGCCAATCTTGTCAAATTTAACGCTGCCAAAACGCAAGCGTTCTCCACAAAACGGAGTCCCTTCGACCTGTCTCCGACTTTTCGTGATATATCTAAATCGATAGCCAACTGTCTCCAGCTACTTGGAATGAACCTGTGGTCCAATTTCAACTTCGGCAGATAAGTACATGGAATCCATGGCCAAAAATGAAGCCTTTAGAAACTTGGCATTTTTTCCAGGGTGACGCGTTACTTCACACCGGGACAGTTGCTTCAGCTGTATCAAGCACAAGACAGGTCGTGTATGGAGTACTGCTGCCATATATGGCATAGCTCTGGAACATACCAACTGGCCTCCTTGGATTCAATCGACAAGCGTGTCAAGAGGCTTATAGGTGACTCAGAATTAGTTGAGGCGAAGCTGCCAAGCCTTGAAAATCGTAAAATTGCCTGCTTACAGAATGTATAGGCATATATAGGCATTCTACAGAATATATCACGGAGGGTATGCGAGGGAATTGCACGAATTAATTCCACCTTCCCTTTTCCATCATCGGGGGAAAAGGCTTAAGTTGAGGTTCCACCCCTATGTGTGGATATTCCTAGAATTCGCACGAAGCGTTACACTTCCACATTTATATGGCGAACGGCTATGGAGTGGAATTCCCTGCCTGCAGACTTGTTCCCTAAAAGTTATAATCTGGACCTTTTTAAGGCGAGATTGAATAGGCAATATTTGGGTGTGCATACTCCATCGTCGACTTTATCGTCACTTTCCATCAGGTGTGATGGGAGTCAAATGCGCACTTATTTTTTAATAAAAAAAACTTTAAATGTAAAGCAGTTTATTTTATCATAGTCCGCAACTTATATTCATTGGGATACATCCTTGTCCGTGATAGGGCTCTAGTCTCCATTAACTGCCACCTTACCTATTTCTGCCACCGAGCAGTAATGTGAGCATTCGTGGTTCGGTTTTGAAGAATGAAGGTGTCGTTGATATTACGGGCTCATGGGATATATTAACTTATGCCTCCTGCTGACAGGCACAGTGGCAGTATCCACCAGGTCTTTGTGATTTAAGCCCTGAGTAGCATTGTGACTGCTACGGACAGGCGTGTCGCTTAACACCAGGCGCATGATTTGTTCGTCCCATCACTTGATATCCCAAAAAAAACTTACGGAAGTGAAAAAAAAGGAATAGACAAACGTTTTATTCTTGGAATGAAAAGGATACTATAAATCTAATACATTTGCTACACCAACGCACCCAAAGCCAAACTTAGGCTCGGTGCCCAATGACGGGAAGGCTCCGCAGGGGATCCTTCGGCATTTCTACTTGCAAGCGCATACTGACAGCAATTTATGCCGTAGCATCCTTAGGCTTGCAGAAAATGCGCCTGGTCTCTCTTTAGATCAGTCCTGCCGTGTCTGCCTTCCCTCGCACCGCATACTAACATATGTAGTCGCACTCAGCGTCCCGAAGCTTCCCGAAGCATCTCCAAGGCTGCTGAAGCATTCCCTAAGCAGCTGGCTCGATATCCCAAAGCAAGCCGCAGCTTTGTTTTTGTAGCTACGTCCATTGTCATTGAAATTTCAACTATAATGCCATGTTATTAAGGTATATTAACCTTTCTTTAAAATCCTCTACCGAGCCATCCCGTTAGTGGGCGCCGGACCTTAAACGCGTGACAGGCGCCATTTTTTTAAGCGTCTGTTGTGGCCGATTTATTAGACAATTTATTGGTAGGTCAATGGACAATTCACTAAAACTTATTATTTGGAGGTTCAGATCAGCAGATAGGACGATTAATTTTATTATTTATTATCATATCTGCAGATATTATTTTTCAAATTGTAACGCAGCTGATGTAGAAAAAGTTTTCATCTTAACGAATGTTTTGAAATTCAAACGTAAAAACTTACGTAATGTAATTTTAAGAAGTGTTTTCGTGAGTTTGTGAAACAGAACTTGGCAACATAATGTGATAAGCGACATAAATATGACATGCATCGTGGTGACTACGCAATTTAATTTAATATGTTTGGTCTGTTTCCCATTTACAAGTCTGTACCCTTTTTATGATTACAATAAATGAATTCCGAGAACGAAATTATAGCGTTACAAGTTATATGATGATTATGTTTCACCGTCATTGTCGTACTAGCGTTCACTATCTAAGTTCCGTGGCAATTTGTATTATTGAAATATTCAAGTATATTATCGTGTAATTATTAAATAAAATTTCGCGATACAATGCTCGAGTATTAAATAATAATGCACGATAAAAAATCGAACACTTAATAATAAAAAGGGCCACGGAAATCAGGTAGCGAACTCTAGTCCGAAAACAACGTTTAATGTGTGCTTAAAGTGTTATTGCCCAGTAAAGGTGGGATACGACAATGTGCAGTGCTATTTTTCCATTTTCCTACGCGTTGCGATGCAAATGCGACAGAACAGAAATTGCAAAGAAAAACATGAAAGGCAGGAATGAGAGCCGAGAGATTATGAGTTTTCGGATGCGAGGGAGCGTAATCGTTGCCCTGAATAAGTCGCCTGCATGTCATAACATGCAGGCGACTTATTCAGCTCATAACTTACTTTTGCAGACTTTGAAGAGATTTTGACATTATGATTGCTATGGCCTTAGCTTATACTATCAGACAGAAAAACAAGACGGAAAAAATTAGGATATCCTCTTAAGCAATAAAAACGATGAAAAACATTATGAGTGCTTTTTCGTTACAAATATTTCCCTTTATCACTTCCTTATTTATAAAAAAGAAGACGTCAGAGACATAATTAGAATCTAGGAAGGGTTATAAACCTTTCAATTCGATGTTATTGAAGTGTCAGATACTGTAATATATGCTCGGTTACCACTTTGTATGAAATTGCAGATTCTTTAAGATGTTCTTAACGCGATTGTTCCATTTTGGAATTAGTGTTTGGAGTTTTTAATGCTTGTCTTATTATTTCATTATCACCATCACACATATCTATAGCATTGCAAAGGTTCACGTCAATGGGATATATTTATAAATCAATATAATTTATGGACAAATTAAACAACACACTAGAATCGTTCCTGCAGACATCTTGGCTTTTTAAGTGAATAACGAACGAAGTGAAATTGTGCGCCATAACAGTTGCAATGCTGCTCAGAGTTTTAAATCGCAAAGATCTCAAGGCCACTGCGCCTGTCAACCTGAGACATACGTTGACAAGTCTCATGTGACTGTAATTTCACCAGCACCCTTACCCTTCCAAACCGGAACGCAGTACCTAATGCTCACATTACTGCTTGGCGGCAGAAATAGGTAAGGTGGCCGTACTTATCCAGACGAACTCTTTCATAGGGAACTCTACTGCTACTTGATAATAATATTATTCTTAATAATAATGATATTCACGAAGACCTTTTCGCAGACACCATAGCTTTTTTATCAGTCTGTCAGTCAGTCTTTTGTATAATAATAACTTTGACTAACATTATCATCATATCCAACCCATTTTATATGTCCCGATGTTGTGGTTGTCGTTAAAAAATATACTTTTAGGTTTTTGTAGCAATCTGTGTACGATGTGGTTGACTGCACAGTAATTCTAACCACCACGTGATTAACTCACATTGTACAATCGTTTTTCATGTCTCAATAAAATAAAACAGATTACATTTTCTCGATAAAAATAAATCTCGAAATGGTCATTGGTTATTGGTCATTTCACGTTTTATTTTATAATATAAATGAATTTATCGACAAAGTTTGGTTGTAAACGTAGACTTTGATAATTTTGAATTTATTCACAATTGAGACAATTTATTCAAATTAACCAGTTTTTAGGTTTTCGCGATACTTACACATCCGCTAAAACCTAAAAATTCTTTTCATCTGCTGGCAATAGAGTTTCTTGTGAAAAAGTTCATCTAGGAAAGGACTGCCCCCTTAGCTATTTCTACCGTCTCAAGAAAAAATGTGAGTACTGAGTTCCGGTTTTGAAGGGTAAGAATGCTTGTGAAATTACAGGCACATAGGACTTGTTTGTCAACTTATATCTCAGGGTGACGAGAGCAGTTGCAGTGCCCCTCAGAAGTTTGCAATTTAAAACCTGTGTGGCACTGCAACTGTTATGGATAGGCGTGTCGCTTACCACCAGGCGTACGATTTGTTCGTCTAAAAAAGGCTCGTGGTTTGCCGAAAACACCTATATAAATTTTTCAGCGCCAATGTCCCGTCAACAACACGATACTTAGATTAATTGTGTTTTCCTTAAATTGAAAATGATGATTCGAATTTCTTTTTAAAATAACGAATTATTCTTAAAGAGAACGCGAACAATTTTGCTTATTTAAAAGTCATTAAAAAAAAAGTATTAAAAACTGTCTTGTAGTGTATTTATTACAATAAAATATTTATTACAAAGTACTCGAATAATTTGAAATTGTAAAAGTTTTTTCTTTGGTTGTAACAGCCTATAATCATTCAGTAGAAGCACTGTTCACTGCTTTATTATTTTAAACTTTAATTCGTGAGACATGTTTCTTAAAAAACACATTACTATAAGCGACTCACCAAACCATTCGTACGTCCCACTACTGGGCACTGGTCTCCTATCAGGCCACGGAGACTTCACACATTATCGGAGGATTGAGAAACTTCTTTGATTTGCTGGTTTCATCATAATGATTTCCTTCAACGAAAAGCTAATGGTAAATTTCAAATTAAGTTTCGCACATAAATTTGGAGAAAATCAGAGTTGCGAGTCCAGATTCGAACTTTCGACTCCCTGCTTGAGAGACGGTAGGTCAAACCTGCCTATTACGACAATAAACGACTAGAATACTTATAAAACTAAAATACAGTATTTAAAAAGTAATTTTTTATATTATATTCTTCACATTAATAATTGAAAACCCCATACGACGAGAAACTTTATTGCATTTTTCATCAAAACATCCAGAAAAGCTCATTTCCAAATTGGTCCCACTGGGAAACAAACCTGTTCGACTTGGTGGCGTATGATGTCCTGTGGGAGAAGCTGGCAAGTGAGACTGACACGCCTGCGGATTTGATTGCTTTATTAAAGTATTGGTATAGCAATCAGGTCAACCAGGTGAGATGGCATGATTCGTTCTCTAGCAATTACGGATTTGGATGCGGGGTGCGGCAGGGGGGGTTGACGTCCCCTCGCCTTTTTGCACCATGCCGATGACATGGTGCAAAAATTGCACCATGTCATCGGCATAGCTAATGTTATTAACTATTGTTCCATCAATAGAACAGCCTATGTCGGTACCGCTGAGCCCATCTGTCAGCGCATTGAGAAAGTTGCTGAGCATTTGTGAGGAGTATGCAAAAACCAATGGCCTTAGGTACAATGTGAACAAAAGTGAATTGTTAATTTTTAGGTCTGGCTGTAAATATCCTAGTGAAGTGCCGCCAGTAAAGCTATACGGTGTGCCACTACGCAGAGTCTCGCATTTGTACCTAGGGCACTGGGTGACGGAGAGTCTGTCTGATGATATGGACATGGACAAGGAGAGCAGGGCGTTGGCTGTAAGGTGCAATATGTTGGCCCGCAGGTTTGCACGCTGTACTACAAACGTGAAGCTCACGCTTTTTAAAGCATTTTGCCAATCATTTTACACGTGCAGCTTGTGGGTCAAGTATACACAGAAAGCGTATCGCGCCCTGTGCGTCCAGTACAATGACGCACTCAGAATGCTGTTGGGGTTGCCGCGCTACTGTAGCGCTTCAGGAATGTTTGCCGAGGCGCGTGTGGACGGTTTTAGCTCCATTTTGCGGAAGCGGGTGGCATCCCTGATGCGCAGGGTGCGGGGCAGCGCCAATGGCATTCTTCGAACAGTGGCCGAGAGGAACGATAGGCCCATATTGTATAGGTGGATAAGGATACATTGTACATTCTAGATAACTCTTATTAACATAGATGGTAAGGATTTTGTTACTAACACTTTATGGATATCTTGTCTGAAATAAAGATTTTGATTTGATTTGGTTACCTCCTTATCCAACAACAACAGTACAAACCATTGGACCACCTACCGAGGTCATTAATATTGTCAAATAATGACCAACAATTGGTAATTGAGTTTCATCGTACGCAGGTTTCTTCCACCGATCGTCACTTTTATTCAAGAGTTATACGTGAAGCGATTAAAATGAAAAAACATCCTACTAATTTCAACCAGGAGGACGGTTCAAATTATCTGCAGCATGGAATCTGGTGTTTGCAAAAACTCAATATTCGCGATCGACTGCGTACCAGATAACGGCTGTGATACAGAATAGGGACACCGTTAGTGTTGTGTGTGGCGGTAGTTTAAAAAATGTTATGCGGGCGGATGAAGATTCCACCGCTGAGATGGAGATGTAAACACCGCATCACCAATCAGCCCGTGACCACGGCCAGTGCAACCTGGCCGAAACGTCGGAAAACTAGGTAGGTGTGAAAAATACCTATTCGTATGTAGACGCGTTTATTCCCCTTTCCAAATGTTAGTAAGAATAGATAAATTTATTACTTTGGCCGACTCGTATCAATATTGGCCGACTGGTTCATATAATAAATCGAGGCTCAAGATGAAGTGAATTTATTATTTTGACCGGGCAGTATAATTCCATACTTACAAATAAATATTTAACCTAACCTTACCAAAACACTAGAGATGAAATGTTTTATTACGTTTAGCAAGAGAGGGTCGTATTCATACAGACCGGGAAAAGTGATTAATCACGCAGTGTTTTTACATTGCCCGTATGAAACGGGCATTAAACCCGGACGAGGACTGTGACGGGCGTTTACCGTGAAATTAAATATTATAATAATAAACGGGGTACCCCGTTTTGCAGGATATCAAAAATCAACTTTGTACGGGTTTTACAGTAGGATTTCACTCATTACAGAAGGCTTTCTGTGTATTCCATCGTCATTGTCACACCTTACTTCCATTGGAAAGGGCGCAACGGCTAGTACTAAGATTTTGTCTTCACAAACCACGTTTGTCTCGTAAGGTCGAATTATATAAATTAGGTGAGGTGTTAACTGTTCGTCAGCTGTACATTCTTTCGACAGTACTAAGACGACATTCCGAAATTGTTTTTACACCGGATCACTAAATGTACAAATACGACGTCATTACATGGTTTGCCCAGCTGTCAGGACAAGAACTTCATTTATCCGCTCACGCGATACATGCAGCCGTAGACGCATACCACACTTAGAGGTGCCGGTGATGATTTTATACCGATTTATCGGATATCGAAGTTATAACAGGTAAAAGAACTAATATTATTTGCTATTTTGGTAACTACTCTAGCAAAGCATAAAGTTTTTAATGCATTTAAAAAAAATAAACAACTTCAAAAATACGTCACGACAATCGTGTGTGTTATTGTTTGGGCTGGTGATTTCGGTGTTTATTTATTGAAAACCTACCGTAAGTAGCGTTTTTTAAGTTTACCCTAGTTTACCCTGAATATAAATGTTTATAAACTATACTTTAAGGAGTAATTTCATGGTAAACGTTAGAGCCACTCAAACGGAATATTATCATATTTATCCAAGTACACAAAAAATTTCATTAGTGCTGTTAAGTGCAGGATTTGCGGTGTATTACTGCATTTTATTTGAGATGTTTTTGTTGGTAGTACGCAGGGTATTTATTTAGCAATGTAGAATAATAATTTTTATTTATAAAAACTTGTATTTAAACTGAATGCTTTTCTAATTTGCGAAACCAAATAGCCGCCATTATGCGGTAGGAGGAGCGCATCGCGTGAGCGGTTAAGCGAAGATTTTTCAGGTACCAGGGGAATCGACTGTATAATAATTAAATAAAAGTATTTCCTTCTATGACAAGACTGCGAGAGAGAATAAGGTGGCAATAACTAAATGGTTATTA